>NW_021144526.1:0-32113 GCF_004193775.1 Glycine soja | reverse complement strand
TGGTCAATTCTAAGATCTTTCCGTAAGTCTTGCGGAAGGCTTGCATTTGGAGGGGTTCCATCAACCGCCCTAATTCCTTGATGCTGGTGGTATCTGGGCTTTTGACCTTGACTTGGTAGAACCTCTTGCCGGTTTGATTTGTTCCCATGCTTACTAAAGTGAGACAAAAGCTGGTGCAAATCAAAACTCCGATATCTCATGGGTGGGATGGATGAATGCATGAAGAAATGCATATGACACAGATGCAATTTACGAATACGGGGGTCCGGGGAATTTGTCACCTTCTTAGATACGACATCTAGGGGTAGCGAAATGCCCCAACGCACGTTTTTAAGAAGGCGACACGGACCCTCCGTTGGTTTGTTTACAGTAGGGATCAAGACAGAACCCATATGCAATGCCTATGCAAAAGACACAATGCCGGGAATGTGCACAGTATGACAATATTTACCGAACATAAGCAAAAGGGTATATGATACTCATGCATGGCAGTGTGAAAAACGGCACGCAGCGTGTTTGCTTCGTGCCCCTATTGAAGGGACCTATAAGGGAGAGAACTAACTAGGCTTTTAGCAATAATTCCCAAGGTAGTTATATCTCTCTTGATGGTTTCTAGAGGTATCATCCCCTTTGACAAACATATTGTAGCAGTAGGGACTACTAGCAACAATAGGTTTTCAAAGAGAAAAGCTCTAGATGAGGGTTCACCGTAATCAAGCAAGTCGGAGACCTAGCATGATTACAGATTCACCTCCACTCCTTATGCTCCCATGAACCCGGGTATAGGGCCCTTTTTCACTCACAGTGTGTGCAAATAGTGTTGGTGTTTGTGTGCATCAAATGAATAAATATTTACTTCATGCATACATTTAAAACGCACTAAAAGCAACAAAGAGTTTATATACACAAGAACATAATGAAAGGAAACCAACAAAGGGGTAAGTCACGGTAAAACATTGCACAAAATTAAATGGCCTAACTCTCTAAAAACAGTCCCCAGTGGAGTCGCCAACTGTCGCAACCTACCCTTCGGCGGGAGGGCGACGCGAGACTCGCGGGAGGCGTGTTCCACGAAAGGAATACGCGCGGAGTCGCCACCAACGTTTATTTGAGGAAAACGTCGGAAAAACCGGAAAATACGCGATCTACGAACTTTTAAGTGAAAGGTTCGGGAGTTGTATTTACGCACGGGGAAGGTATTAGCACCCCACACGTCCGCCCCAAGGGACGGCAGCCTTTAATCGAATGTGCAAACATGACTTTGATTTTTACGTTCCTTTTTATGTCCTTATATCCTTTTATACCCTTTTTATATTTTTCCCCTTTTTTTGTGGTTGACAAGGGTGTTTCCCTTTGCTCCTACGTATTCCTCAATTTGGGATGAGAAAATCAGACCTACGTAGTTCTTTTTTATCAAGTGATTCTTTTTTACTTTAAGAGGTGATCATTTTAAGGCGTTGGACCTTAAAAATGATCCATTTTACTTAGTGAGGAAATGAAATGACAAACTTCAAAAGCCTATTTTTTATGGACGAGCTTGACTAGGCGAATTGATTTTAGCCTTTTAGTTTCACTTTAGTTATTAATCAATTCGATTAAGAATGAGAAATCCCAAAGAGAAAACGTCCACTTGATTTTCCGCTTTATTTTACTAAAAGATGTCTTTTTGATTATTATATTATTTTTTACCTCTTTTTGATTTCCAACGTGGTTACGGCACGACCGAACGGTCGGAATTTATTTTAACCGAAGTTAATGGATAATACAATTCAAACGTTCGGTGGAAATTTATTTTATTTTTAAGTTAAGCGAGAAATGACTTAAGTAAAATGGCTTAAGCACGTCAACAGGGGGTATAAAAAGTAAAAAAAACGAGAATAAAAGTGCACGAAGCACAATGTGGACCACTACGGGCACATAGAATGAATCGAAAAGCTTGGTTCGAGGTACTTACCCGTTGAAGATCGAAGAACGATGAAGAACGAATGAAGAACGTCGAAGAACGGTTGAAATCTTTGCGAAATTCCTCACGGAAAACGTTACGGAAACGTTTCGGAAGCGCCTTGGCTTAGATTTTCTTCACGGAAACAATTTTTCCAAGCGAATTCGAAAGAGAGAGAAGTGCCTAAGGGGCTGAACCCCTTCCTTCTTGCCTTCCTCCCCTATTTATAGCAAAATAGGGGAGGTGGTTGCCGCTCAGCTCGCCCAGGCGAGCAGGGTTGCTTCCTCCAGAAGCAACCGCCTTCTGGAGGAATATTCCGGAGGGCCCAAGTGGGCCTGGGTGCTATTTGCACCCCCATTTTTACTAAGTACACCCCCCTCTGCTGTTTTTTGGTGATTCTTTTTTCGTAAAGTTACGGAAACTTACGAATTTCGTAACGATACTTGTTTTCTTTCCGTAATGTTACGGAACCTTGCGGATTACATAATCATCCCCTTTTTGACTTACGGAATGTTACGGAACCTCACTTAATTATGCAACGATGCTTCCATTTGATTTCCGGTGTGTCACGGAAACTTACGGATTGTGCATCAATATTTTTTTTGGTTTTTCGGCATGTCCTGGAATTTCACAAATTGCCTAATGATGGGTGCCAAGCACCTCACGAGGACCAAAGAATGGTCGCACGTCATCGAGCAAAGGTCCCCGGACGAAATTAGGGTATGACAATGTGAAAATTCAAAACGAGCACGCATTCCCGCCATATGGCTTGCCTCTCAACTATACGCCACCCAATGTGGCGTACACTCCCAATAAGAATGTCAATAACTCCACTCCTATACCCATTGAGAGCCAACAACCCCAAACTGATCATGCACATGTCTCTTAAACCGTGGGGGAGACACATGAAATTCCCCACCACAATCTAGCCGACTTCGAGCCTTGCCTCGGATATGCCACTGAAGGGCAAGCAGTTGGTGGTATACCCCTACAAAACCTTTTGGAGGGCCCTCAGTATCATCCCCAGCTACACCTCTTGCATTCCACAACAAGTAAAAGCCCTCATGCTATGGCAGAAATGGGAAAGTTGGATCATCTAGAGGAAAGGCTCAGGGCCATTGAAGGAGGTGAAGATTATGCCTTTGCTAACCTAGAAGAGTTGTTCCTAGTACCCAATATCATCACCCCTCCCAAGTTCAAGGTGCTGGACTTTGACAAGTACAAGGGGACTACTTGCCCCAAGAACCATCTAAAGATGTATTATCGGAAGATGGGGGCATACGCAAAAGATGAGGAATTGCTGATACATTCCTTTCAAGAAAGTCTTACTGGGGTAGCTGTTACCTGGTACACTAACTTGGAACCTTCCCGAGTCCATTCTTGGAAGGACCTAGTGGTTGCCTTCGTTAGGCAGTGTCAGTATAATGTCTTCGGATAGGATGCAACTACATAACATGTGCAAAAAGGGGGCACGGATCTTTCAAAAAGAATACGCCCAAAGGTAGAGAGACCTGGCAGCTCAAGTGGCACCTCAATGACGAAGAAAAAAATTATGACAATGATAGTAGACACATTACCAGTATTCTACTATGAAAAGATGGTGGGCTACACACCTTCAAGCTTTGATGATATGGTCTTCACCGACGAAAGGATCAAAGTGGGTCTAAAAAGAGGCAAATCTGATCATCATGCTTTGATAAATGCCAAAAAAAACTAGGGCAAATGAAGAGGGTGAGAATGAGGGAGAAGCCCATGCTATGACTGTCATTCATATACAGCCAAGTTTCCCCCCAACCCAACAATGTCATTACTCAGCTAATAACATCGGGATTTTCAAGTTTGTACCATTATTGTAAACCACAGTTACAATGTTAAATGAAATGGATAACGTTGATATCTTTGTCCCTCATCCTCTCACAAACGCATCTTTGCTTATTCAACTTTCACCGGAATGTGGGTGCAAGCCATTGGTCTATTTGCTCAAGCGACCTGTGCTCCTGAGTTTGGACTTCCAAGACCGTTCAATCAGAGATTACTCGTCTTGCACGTTGGTGGGGGTGCCGTAAAACAACGAGTAAAGTTCAAAACAAATAAGTTTCAAAATAAAAATAAAAAAAGTTTTCAAAAAGAAAAAAAGGCATTTGATTGACTGTGTTTTCAAGACGTTCATGTGACCTCATTTTATCATTCCGGAAAGTTTGTCTTTTTAGAGAAAAGTGAGTTATCAAGAATAGGATGCTGGACAAATGGCATTAGTTACCTTAAGAAAAAGGGGGATTGAATTAAGATACGAAGACTATTCCCCAATTAAAATTTCGCTCTCTCTTTTCGGATTAACAATGCACTCTTAACATGAATTACTCAAAAGACAATTCAAAATAAACTTCTTTAAAGCAAAAGGTAAATAGCATAAAATAAAAGAAGTTTAAGGGAAGCGAAGAATGCAAACTTGATTTATACTGGTTCGGCCACTTCCCGTGCCTACGTCCAGTCCTCAAGCAACCCACTTGAGATTTTCCACTCTCTTTGTAAAACTCCTTTTACAAAGTCTGAACCACACAGGGACAACCCTTCCCTTGTGTTCAGGAATCCTCTACAATAAGAGACCCACGGTCTCTTAATCCCTTTTCAGAAATAAGAAGAAGAGAAGAAGAGATCTCTCTTAAAAGAGATAGATTGTACAATGAAGATCAATCAAAATTCCTTATTAAATATGCAAGTGGTTGACCAAGGAATCTTTTTGAGAGGATAAGACATTTCAGTTCAGAAAAACTCTCTTAATCTTTTGAGAGGATAAAACCTTTTTGGGAAATGAAAACTCTCTTTAAATTCGTGTTTCCAAGTCACATATAAATAGACCTTTGATGGCCATTCATAAACCATTTGAATAGATGTGACTCTTGGAAATTATATTCTGAAAATCCCCTCTGGTAATCAATTACAAGACTTGTGTAATCGATTACAGGTTTTAAAAATTTGAATTAAAACGTTCAATAAACTGCTGGTAATCAATTGCCATCCATGTGTAATCAATTACACGTTATAAATTTTGAATTCAAATTTCTAGTGATTGTTATAAACATTTTCAGCTGCTGGTAATCGATTACCAGAGAGCAAATCTCAATTTGAAATGATAGAATTCTTTGGTCAAACCTTTTGTTTTTTCAATTTGGAAACTTCTTCCTAAAGATTCTAGAGATCAACTTGATCATACATCTTGATTTTCATGGATTCTTGTCTTGAATAAAACTTAGAAGCACTTGATCCTTTAGCATCATCAAGACATCAAAACATCTTGCTTCTACATAGGAGTCATTTGACTTAATCCATCAACTGAAAAATCCTTCAACTATTTCTCGTCCTTGGAAAATTCTTTTTGCAAGAATCAACTGCATCTTTCGTTCTTCCTCACTACGAGGTTGTGAAAACAAGACAATGATTGTACCTCAAAGCCTTACACTGGGGCAATGAAAGGCACCATGCAAAAACCTCAAGCGAACCTAGTGGCAGATTAGAAGTTCTCACCCAATAGGTTCCCAGCTACAAGGTCATGATGAAAGATAAAAATTGGTACCTCAAAGCCTTACACTGGGGCAATGAGGGGCATCGTGCATGAGCCTCAAGTGAACATAGGGGCAGATCAAAAGTTCTCACCCGTCGATGTTTTTAAACAAGAAAAAAAGGGAGACAAATCCTGGAATTTCAATAGATTGATTAAACGTCAAACGGCTCCATTGCCGTCACTCCAAAATGGTCAAGTGACTAAATAAAATAGAACATACACTCTGAGGGAGTTCCCAGAGAGATTTGCAAAAGATAGGATAAGGTTGCATGAATTATCACCTTTTTCAAAAGGACAATCAATCTGTGTTTTCCAAAAAAATTAAATCAAAATCAAAATCACAAAATAGGGAAAGAATGTCATGAACATTGTACAACTTTCCATTGCATTGCATTGTTTCATATGAGGTCAGCATTACCAAATTTCACGACAAAGGTTGCATGCGTCTGCATCCCTAAAAATCATGTTAACTGCATAGATTTCCTACATCTCGTGTCCAATCTTTTTGGATGACCGGCCCTCTCGATGAGTCGATCTCTTGCTTTCTCATAAAGGTGGACCCTTGGGTACTAGTACCTATCACCTTTAGAGGACTATGTGTCCTCGCCATCAGAGGACTGCACATCCTCGCCTGTAGAGGGCTGCACGCCCTTGCCTTTAGAGGGCTACGCGTCCTCATTTTCAGTGTGCTCCATATCCACACCTTAAGAGAATATAAGGTCCTTTGCCCTTAGATGCTTCACCGAGACTTGCGCTCCCGGTTAAGGGGCCAGTAGTTTCCTTTTATCAGTTCCTGGGCCACCCCCTGATATTGGAGGGCGACCAACTGTGCGAGCACATTCAGAGAGGGAGGCTATCACACATCTACTATGCATACCGGGGCAAGATTTCACCCGTGCCGCTGCAAAAAGACGAGTGTGGATCATGCGCACCAACATGACCACTCTTACATGGATATGGATGACGTTGCTATTTAGCAACATTTTGCCCAGCGACCACAATGCCAATCTCCCCCTATAGATGTATCAGTTGGTCTGTGCCGTCATGACATACATGGCTCAATTGATTTCTGATGTCATCTATTGTTTCCAGGGATCGCGCCCACAAGACGCCCAGTGGACCTGAAGAAGTCCAACAGGGCCCTGGGGTTTCCAGCTCTGGTTACGGGCCTCTGTCAGTCCTACAGGGTGCCCGTCCCCCCAGCGAGGTCATGCCATCGTGACATAGGTATGTATGCACGTGACTCAATTGATTTCTGATGTCATCTATTGTTTGCAGGGATCGCGCCAACAAGACACCCAGTGGACCCGAAGAAGTCCAACAGGGCCTTGGGATTTCCAGCTCAGGTTACGGGCCTCTGTCAGTCTTACAGGGTGCCCGTTCCCCCAGCAAGGTCATGCCATCGTGACATAGGTAAGTATACATATGGTTCAACTGATTTCTGATACCATCTATTTTTTGCAGGGATCGCGCCCACAAGACACCCAGTGGACCCGAAGAAGTCCAACAGGGCCCTGGGGTTTCCAGCTCTGGTTACGGGCCTCTGTCAGACCTACAGGGTGCCCGTTCCCCCAGCAAGGTCATGCCATCGTGACATAGGTAAGTTTACATATGGTTCAACTGATCTCTGATACCATCTATTGTTTGCAGGAATCGCACCCACAAAGACACCCAGTGGACCCAGAGAAGTCCAACAGGGCCCTGGGGTTTCCAGCTCTGGTTACGGGCCTCTGTAGTCCTACAGGGTGCTCATTCCCCCGGCATGGTCACGCCATCATGACATAGGTAAGTATGCACATCGCTCAACTGATTTCTGATTTCATCTATTGTTTGCAGGGATCGCGCCCGCAAGACACCCAGTGGACCCGAAGAAGTCCAACAGGGTCTTGAATTTTCCAAGCTCTAATTACGGGCCTCTGTCAGTTCTACGGAGTGCCTGTCGCCCCCAGCAAGGTCATCAGGCCCCCTACTAATCGAGCTTTCATCAAGAAGTACTGCGTCCCTAGGCAGGCGCAGGGCGAAACACCACAGCAGCCTGGGGATGGCCGGCAGCGGGCAACAGACGCATCGCCATCACCTCTAGAGTTCACCTCAGCTCATCCACAAAAAGGTTAGAGCGTTGCTTATGACCAATGGTCGACCAATAGGCGACCAAGGCCAAAGCCAAAGGTAAGCAAAGTACTAGGTCCGTGACCGACAAGCCATCACGCATCCAGCTCAACCTAGTACCTTTTAAATCTCTGCTCGTTATTTGATCACTTTTGTTTCTCAAGTCATAGCAGGACACACCTAGTTGCTCATGATCCTAGGAATTTAAATAAAACAAAGCACAAGCTTGGAAGGTAGTCATACCTCACAAAAAAATATATATGTATGTTTAGGTAGAAAGATACCTTGGATATGCATGTATGTAGCAAAAAATACTTCACAAAAAAAAATATATATGTATGTTTAGGTAGAAAGATACCTTGGATATGCATGTATGTAGCAAAAATACTTCACAAACATATATATGTATGTTTAGGTAGCAAGATACCATGGACACGCATGTATATAGCAAAATACCACACAAAAGTATACGTATGTTTAGGTAGCAAAATACCTCATGAAAAAAAAGAGCGAGCAAGAAAAGAAAAAGAAGAAAAAAAATAGAAAATAAAAAAAAATAAAAAATAAAAGTTGTCTAGCTAAAAAACAACATGCTTGTGAAAAAAGATAATTTCCAACTTTTCTTTGAAAGATTTTACTCATCTTAACCAGTTTTTGAAAAAAATGTGTATACACCTATGTCGCAACCTACCCTACGGCGGGAGGGCGTTGCGTGACTCGCGGGATGCGTGTTCCATGAAAGTAATACGCGCGGAGTCGCCACCAACGTTTATTTGAGGAAAACGTCGGAAAAACCTGAAAAGACATGATCTACGAACTTTTTAAGTGAAAGGTTCGGGAGTTGTATTTACGCACGGGGAAGGTATTAGCACCCCACACGTCCGTCCCAAGGGACGGCAGCCTTTAATCGAATGTGCAAACATGACTTTGATTTTTATGTTCCCTTTTATGTCCTTATATCCTTTATACCCTTTTTATATTTTTCTCTTTTTGTGGTCGACAAGGGTATTTCCCTTTGCTCCTACATATTCCTCAATTTGCGATGAGGAAATCAGACCTACGTGGTTCTTTCCTACCAAGTGATTCTCTTTTTACTTAAGAGGTGATCATTTTAAGGCGTTGGACAGAACGGTCGGAATTCATTTTAACCGAAGTTAACGGATAATACAATTCAAACGTTCGGTGGAAATTTATTTTATTTTTAGGTTAAGCGAGAAATGACTTAAATAAAATGGCTTAAGCACGTCAAAAGGGGGTATAAAAAGTAAATGAAACAAGAATAAAAATACACGAAACACAATGTGGACCACCACGGGTACATAGAACGAATCGAAAAGATCGAAGAACGATGAAGAACGTCGAAGAACGGTCGAAACCTTCGCGAAATTCCTCACGGAAACGTTATGGAAACGTTTTAGAAGCGCCTCGGCTTGGATTTTCTTCACGGAAACAATTTTTCCAAGCAAATTCGAAAGAGAGAGAAGTGCCTAAGGGGCTGAACCCTTTTCCTTCTCACTTCCTCCCCTATTTATAGCAAAATAGGGGAGATGGTTGCCGCCCAGCTCGCCCAGGCGAGCCAGGTTGCTTCCTCCAGAAGCAACAGCCTTCTGGAGGAATCTTCTGGAGGGCCCAAGTGGGCCTGGTTGCTATTTGCACCCCCATTTTTACTAAGTACACCCCCTCTGCTTTTTTTTGGTGATTCTTTTTTTCGTAAAGTTACGGAAACTTACGAATTTCGTAACGATACTTGTTTTCTTTCCGTAATGTTACGGAACCTTGCGGATTACATAATCATCCCCTTTTTGACTCACGGAATGTTACGGAACCCCACTATTTATGCAACGATGCTTCCATTTGATTTCCGGTGTGTCACGGAACCTTACGGATTGTGCATCAATATTTTCTTTTGTTTTCCGGCATGTCCCGGAATTTCACAAATTGCCTAATGATGGGTGCCAAGCACCTTACAAGGACCAAACAAAGGTCGCATGTCATCAAGCAAAGGTCCCCGGACGAAATTAGGGTATGACAGTTGCCCCTCTTTACTTGTCTTTTATTGGAGATAAAAGGAAAGTAAAGATAAGACACTAATTTCGTTCCTCTCGATTGATGAGAGTCGCGGGTGACCATAAAATCTCCGCATGCAAATGACTTGTTGTTCCCGAGGGAACAAAAGGTGCAGAAGACGATGTCAGTCTCTGCATGCTATCAAGCGTTCTGTCTTACAGATAGCAAAAGAATGTTTATACGAATAACCACTCGGGTATTTCCGCCCGTCAGTGTGACTCAAAAGTCAGTATGACAGATCTTGTGAGTGCGGAAGATAATGTAAATCTCCGCGTGTCATCGGGCCCGCCGCCTCTGGATGACAAAAGGGTGCAGAATGACCAAATTTTGTCTCTGCGTACCATCGGACACGACTGTGTCTGAATGGCAAAGGGGTGCGGAATGACCAAATTTTGTCTCCGCATGTCATCGGGCCCGCCGCCTCTGGATGACAAAGGGTGCAGAATGACCAAATTTTGTCTCTGCATGTCATCGGGCCTGCCGCCTCTGGATGACAAAAGGGTGCAGAATGACCAAATTTTGTCTCTGTGTGCCATCGGACACGACTGTGTCTGAATGGCAAAGGGGTGCGGAATGACCAAATTTTGTCTCCGCATGTCATCGGGCCCGCCGCCTCTAGATGACAAAGGGTGCAGAATGACCAAATTTTGTCTCTGCACGCCATCGGACACGACTGTGTCTGAATGGCAAAGGGGTGCGGAATGACCAAATTTTGTCTCCGCATGTCATCGGGCCCGCCGCCTCTGGATGACAAAGGGTGCAGAATGACCAAATTTTGTCTCTGCGCACCATCGGACACGACTGTGTCTGAATGGCAAAGGGGTGCAGAATGACCAAATTTTGTCTCCGCATGTCATCGGGCCCGCCGGCTCTGGATGACAAAGGGTGCAGAATGACCAAATTTTGTCTCTGCGTGCCATCGAACACGAGTGTGTCTGAATGGCAAAGGGGTGCGGAATAACCAAATTTTGTCTCCGCATGTCATCGGGCCCGCCGCCTCTGGATGACAAAGGGTGCAGAATGAACAAATTTTGTCTCTGCGTGCCATCGGACACGACTGTGTCTGAATGGCAAAGGGGTGCGGAATGACCAAATTTTGTCTCCGCATGTCATCGGGCCCGCCGCCTCTGGATGACAAAGGGTGCAGAATGACCAAATTTTGTCTCTGCGCGCCATCGGACACGACTGTGTCTGAATGGCAAAGGGGTGCGGAATGACCAAATTTTGTCTCCGCATGTCATCGGGCCCGCCGCCTCTGGATGACAAAGGGTGCAGAATGACCAAATTTTGTCTCTGTGCGCCATCGGACACGACTGTGTCTGAATGGCAAAGGGGTGCGGAATGACCAAATTTTGTCTCCGCATGTCATCGGGCCCGCCGCCTCTGGATGACAAAGGGTGCAGAATGACCAAATTTTGTCTCTGCACGCCATCGGACACGACTGTGTCTGAATGGCAAAGGGGTGCGGAATGACCAAATTTTGTCTCCACATGTCATCGGGCCCGCCGCCTCTGGATGACAAAGGGTGTAGAATGACCAAATTTTGTCTCTGCGCACCATCGGACACGACTGTGTCTGAATGGCAAAGGGGTGCGGAATGACCAAATTTTGTCTCCGCATGTCATCGGGCCCGCCGGCTCTGGATGACAAAGGGTGCAGAATGACCAAATTTTGTCTCTGCGCGCCATCGGACACGACTGTGTCTGAATGGCAAAGGGGTGCGGAATGACCTAATTTTGTTTCTGCATGTCACATGACCTCAGGGTCAGTATGACAGATCTTGTGGGGCGGCCGACAAAAGCAAGGCTCTTGCTCCTACGTATCCTCCAATGAGGAACTCAGACCTACGTAGTTCTAGATAACTTGTGAGACTTGAAAAAGTCTCCACCGGAAGATGCTGACATCTCCGGAAAGGGTGCAAATGACCACACTGGCCTTTGCTCATCAATCACACTTGGGGTCACTGAATGACGAGGTGCAGATAACCGTAAGGTGTCTCCGCGGGCTACCAGCTCTTGAGTCATGGTAACAAAAAGCGGTGCGGTCGACAAAAGCGAGGCTCTTGCTCCTACGTATCCTCCAATGAGGAACTTAGACCTACGTAGTTCTGGATAACTTGTGAGACTTGAAAAAGTCTCGGTGTTTTCTCCACTAAAATGCAAGCATGCTTTAGCAAAGAGACAAAAATTCCAACTGATTAGAGCAGCATATGCTTTTTTGAGTGAAAAACAATGCGTCTACCGGGGAAGGAGAGTATGCTGATGAAATTTTCTCATGACCATAAATGAGATTTTGGATGTTTAGCATTTCATTTCTAAATGACCATTTAGAGGAAACACTGGGTTCGACAAAAATAGAAGAAATCCACTCAAAGTGTATCAATCTCGCACAGGTAAGTGTTTTATCCTAATTCCGAACCATAGATATGTCATGACTTGATTTTGCAAATTATTTCCTATCAAATCAAAAATTACATGCGTGATCATGGATCAATAGGACTTCCCTTGGGAATGGGTTCTTTTGGTGGGTTTTTCAGCTTTTGCGTGTTCTTGGCTTTTTCCTTTTCTGTTTTGGTTTTGCGCGAGGCGAACTAGTCACCAACGCACAGGATTTTGGTTGGTAATCATAGGGAGAAGACCACTTTAGGTCATGGTTTCCTTTTCTTTCTTTTGTTCATTTGGTGACAATTCTGTATTGTTCAGATATTGTCTGGTCCAAAGACCTCTCTGCACATTTTTTCTGGTTTCTTTGATCAGGAACTTTCTTCCCTTCCTTATTTACTTTCTCCCATTCTTTGATTGGGAATTTCCTTTCTTTTGCTTTCTCCCACTCTTTGATTGGGAATTTCCTTTCTTTTCTTTTTGCTTTCTCCCACTCTTTGATTGGGAATTTCCTTTCTTTTCTTTTTGCTATCGAGGGTAAGGATTGACATTCTCACCCTGGGTCAAGGTTTATGGTGAGTCAGGATTTTGGCTCAAGGCTTGTAGAATGGCTAGACATGATACATGTCGGGGTTTGGTTTGGCTCAAGGATAAAAGGGATGCCCCACATTATTTCCATGACACAAATGCAAAAATGATGATTTGGAAATTTTATGCAAAACTGGTCATGCATGCACCTATGCGGACACTCAAGTGTCAAATTTTTATGGTCATGTGATGCTAGGGCTCAGGATTCATTTCCTCTATTTTAGTCAACCCAACGTTTCCAAAACATGTTCTTTTATCCATTTGTGCATTCATTCGAGTCCATTTTGGGTACTCAGGAAAATTTCACAGCATTCACCCTTCAGGTGTACACACATTTTTTCAAAAACTAGCTATGATCAGCGAATTTTTCTTCAAAGAAAAGTTGGAAGTCATCTCTTTTCAAAAACATGTTGGCTTTTCAGCTAGACAACTTATTTTTCTTTTTTCTCTCTTTTTCCTTTTTTTTATTTGTTTATTTCTTTTTCTTGTTTGTTTTTGTTTTTTTTTCCTTTTTTTCTTTTCATGAGGTATTTTGCTACCTAAACATGTGTATATTTTTGTGAGGTATTTTTGCTATATACATGCATATCCAAGGTATCTTGCTACCTAAACATACATATATATATTTTGTGAGGTATCTTTTTGCTACATACATGCATATCTAAGGTATCTTGCTACCTAAACATACATATATATATATATTTTGTGAGGTATCTTTTTGCTACATACATGCATATCTAAGGTATCTTGCTACCTAAACATACATATATATATTTTGTGAGGTAGTTGTTTGCTACCTAAATTACATACATGCATATCTAAGGTATTTTTCACTACCTAAACACGCATACATATATTTTGTGAGGTATGACTACCTTCCGAGCTTGTGCTCGTTTTATTTAAATTCTAAGGATCATGAGCAACTAGGTGTGTCCAATATGACTTGAGAAACAAAAGGTGATCAAATAGCAGGTAGAAATTTAAAAGTTACTAGGTTGCCTCCTAGTAGCGCTTCTTTAACGTCTTGAGCTGGACGCCTAATGATTTGTCAGTCATGGACCTAGTACTTTGCTTACCTTTGGCTCTGATACCAAGAAAGATAAAAGATAAAATAGTAAGAAAAATTATCTATTGTTTATGAGACAATTTGTTTACATATGAAAAATATGAAATTTTCAACTGTCTCATATAAGCAATCATTGCAAAACCAAGGGGGAGTAAACTATATGCAAATAGATATTTTTTCTTTGTTGTTGCTCCTAACCTATAGGTGGTTGTCATCATCAAAAAGGGGGAGAATGTAAATCATGAAGATTTTGATGATGTCAAGAAGAATTAAGAATTTGCTTGAGAAAGGGGGATAATGTAAATCATGCAAGCTTTGATGGTGTTGAGAAGAAATCACATGTTTGTTATCATCAAAAAGGGGGAGAATGTGAATGTATGTATACATGATTTTGATGATGTCAAAGAAGAATCTAACAAGCCTGCTTCAAATGATAAGCATTTGCTTCAATAATAATTCAAGATTGCTTCAACAAACAAAGTCTTGTTTCAAGATTCACTAAAGACCAAGCCTTGCCTTAAAACAAAGTGCTTTCAAGACATGCAAGGCTCTGGTAATTGATTACCAGGAAGTGTAATCGATTACCAGAAGACAGGGTTGAGAAATAGCTGTTGAAAAAGGTTTTAAATTTGAATTTTCAACATGTAATCGATTACCATATGTCTGTAATCGATTACCAGCAACGAAACTTTGGAAATTCAAATTCAAAAGTCATAACCCTTCAAATTATAATTGTGTAATCGATTACACAAACATTGTAATTGATTACCAGTGGAAAGTTTTCAGAAATCTGCCAACAGTCACATCTTTTCATTAGATTTGTGAATGACCATCAAAGGCTTATAAATAGGTGACTTGGGCACGAATTTTATGCAGAGAGTTTTGCTTGGCAAAAATGTCTTATCCTCTCAAAAGACAATGAGAGAGATTCCAAAAGAACTTCATTGTCAAATGCTCTCTCAAGAAATCCTTGATCAAACACTTGCAAAATCTATAAGGATTCCTACATGATCTTTATTGTAATATTTTTCTCTTGAAGAGAGAATTCTTCTTCCATTCTTCTTATTCAATGAGATTGGTTAAGAGACTGTGAGTCTCTTGTTGTAAAGGATTCCTGAACACAAGGGATGGGTTTTCCCTGTGTGGTTCAGACTTTGTAATGAATTTTACAAAGATAGTGGAAATCTCAAGTGGGTTGCTTGAGTACTGGATGTAGGCACGGGTTGTGGCCGAACCAGTATAAAACTGTGTTTGCATTCTCTCTTCCCTTATCTCATTTATGTTATTGCAATCAATTTTGCCTTGCATGTTTATAGAACATTATTAAATTGATTGTTATTGCTTCTTCTGCATTCTAAGCCTATCCCTCTTAAGATTATTGAGGCCACAAGGTTCAACAAGTGGTATCAGAGCGGGATTCTTGTATAAAGTTTAAAAACTTCAAGAATAGATATGGCCTCATCAAAATTTCCATTTCCTGAGGAAAATTCTATCAATAGGCTCTTATGTTCAATGGTGAGGGTTATCATTATTGGAAAACCCGAATGCAGATCTTTATAGAAGCCATAGATCTAAAGATATGGGAAGCCATTGAATTTGATTCCTTTATTCCTACAATGGTAGAGAGAAATGCAACTATATAAAAAAAACTAGAGAAGAAAAAAGATGATGATGAAAGAAGAAAGAAGAATATTCCTCTTTAGCCCCAAAATGCTAAGTGCGATCAACTTGGGCACATGAGATTCAATTGTCCTATATTTAAAAGAAGAATGGAAAAATCCGACAAGATGAATTTCAAAGAGAAGAAAAAAAGGAAAGGATATACCACTTGGGAAGATAATGTCATAAATTATTCAAGTGATTCAGAGAAGAAAATCATAAGTCTAGGTATCATGATGAAAGACTATGAAAATGGAGAAGAGCAAAGTCGATACATTGATAGCAATTTTTCCAAACACATGGCATGCATCAATGTTTATTCATATTTCTCCCCAAGATAAATGAATATGTGATTTATGGAGACAACAAACGAAGGCCACATTTCTCCCCAAGAAAAGTGAATATGCGATTTATGGAGACAACAAACAAAGGTCACTTGATCAACAACCCCAACAAGTAATATCAAATGATACCAACAGGTCACTTGTCTTTGATTGATTACTTTTGATGCTTGTTTTCTACTTGAGTTTAGACTGTCCTTGATGATTGTGATTGAATTTGATTGACTGTGTTTGATGATTGATTGATTGTATTTTTGATTGTGTGTTAGATTGTATTGTCTTTGATGTTTGTTCCTGATTGAGTTTTTGATTGTTTTTAAAGAATCTATAAAACTTTTCAAATTAGTTTCATGTTTTAAGAAAACTATTTCAAATTTAGAAAAGGAAATTTTGAAATTGAAATTTGAAATTGAAAATTGAAATTTGAAAAGTTAAATTTGAAAATTGAAAATTAAAATTTGAAATTTGAAATTAAAATTTGGAAGTTGGAAGTTGGAAGTAGTTATTGGAAGTTGAAAGTTAAAAATGGAAGTTGGAAGTTGGAAGTGGAAGTTACTGGAAGTTGGAAGTTGGAAATGAAAGTTATTGGAAGTTGAAAGTTGAAAATGGAGGTTGGAAGTTGGAAGGGGAAGTTACTAAAAGTTGAAGTTGGAAGGGGAAGTTACTAAAAGTTGAAGTTGGAAGTTGGAATTTGAAATTTAAAATTTAAAATTTGAAATTTGAAATTTGAAATTTGAAATTTGAAATTTGAATTTTGAAATTTGAATTTTTTTTAATAATAGAAATTATTGTGTATAGTTAGTTGATTGTTAATTTAATTAATTTGATTTGAAATATTTGATGATTGATTGTATTTGATTGAAGTGTTATTGTACTTGTTTTTGCTTGATAATATTGAATGATTGTTTTAATGCCTTTTGGTATCACTTGATTCTCATACATTGCAACAAGTGGTAACATCTTACTCCTCTCTATTCATGATTTGTTTTTGATGTTGACAAAGGGGGAGAGAAAGATAAAAGATAAAATAGTAAGAAAAATTATCTATTGTTTATGAGACAATTTGTTTACATATGAAAAATATGAAATTTTCAACCGTCTCATATAAGCAATCATTGCAAAACCAAGGGGGAGTAAACTATATGCAAATAGATATTTTTTCTTTGTTGTTGCTCCTAACCTATAGGTGGTTGTCATCATCAAAAAGGGGGAGAATGTAAATCATGAAGATTTTGATGATGTCAAGAAGAATTAAGAATTTGCTTGAGAAAGGGGGATAATGTAAATCATGCAAGCTTTGATGGTGTTGAGAAGAAATCACATGTTTGTTATCATCAAAAAGGGGGAGAATGTGAATGTATGTATACATGATTTTGATGATGTCAAAGAAGAATCTAACAAGCCTGCTTCAAATGATAAGCATTTGCTTCAATAATAATTCAAGATTGCTTCAACAAACAAAGTCTTGTTTCAAGATTCACTAAAGACCAAGCCTTGCCTTAAAACAAAGTGCTTTCAAGACATGCAAGGCTCTGGTAATTGATTACCAGGAAGTGTAATCGATTACCAGAAGACAGGGTTGAGAAATAGCTGTTGAAAAAGGTTTTAAATTTGAATTTTCAACATGTAATCGATTACCATATGTCTGTAATCGATTACCAGCAACGAAACTTTGGAAATTCAAATTCAAAAGTCATAACCCTTCAAATTATAATTGTGTAATCGATTACACAAACATTGTAATTGATTACCAGTGGAAAGTTTTCAGAAATCTGCCAACAGTCACATCTTTTCATTAGATTTGTGAATGACCATCAAAGGCTTATAAATAGGTGACTTGGGCACGAATTTTATGCAGAGAGTTTTGCTTGGCAAAAATGTCTTATCCTCTCAAAAGACAATGAGAGAGATTCCAAAAGAACTTCATTGTCAAATGCTCTCTCAAGAAATCCTTGATCAAACACTTGCAAAATCTATAAGGATTCCTACATGATCTTTATTGTAATATTTTTCTCTTGAAGAAAGAATTCTTCTTCCATTCTTCTTATTCAATGAGATTGGTTAAGAGACTGTGAGTCTCTTGTTGTAAAGGATTCCTGAACACAAGGGATGGGTTTTCCCTGTGTGGTTCAGACTTTGTAATGAATTTTACAAAGATAGTGGAAATCTCAAGTGGGTTGCTTGAGTACTGGATGTAGGCACGGGTTGTGGCCGAACCAGTATAAAACTGTGTTTGCATTCTCTCTTCCCTTATCTCATTTATGTTATTGCAATCAATTTTGCCTTGCATGTTTACAGAACATTATTAAATTGATTGTTATTGCTTCTTCTGCATTCTAAGCCTATCCCTCTTAAGATTATTGAGGCCACAAGGTCCAACATTGTAGGCAACGCTCTAACCTTTTTATGGATGAGCTGAGGTGAACTCTAGAGGTGGTGGCAGTGTGTCTATTGCCCGCTACCGGCCATCCCAATGCTGATGTGGTGTTTCGCCCTGCGCCTGCCTGGGGGCGCAGTACTTCTTGATGAAAGCTCGATTGGTAGGGGGGCCTGATGCCCTTGCTGGAGGTGACAGGTACTCCGTAGAACTGACAGAGACCCGTAATTAGAGCTTGACAACTCCAAGACCCTGTTGGACTTCTTCGGGTCCACTGGGTGTCTTGCAGGCGCGATCCCTGCAAACAATAGATGAAATCAGAAATCAGTTGAGCGATGTGCATACTTACCTATGATGACGTGACCTTGCCGGGGGGGTACGAGCACCCTGTAGGACTGATAGAGGCCCGTAACCAGAGCTGGAAACCCCAGGGCCCTGTTGGACTTTTCCGGGTCCACTGGGTGTCTTGTGGGTGCGATCCCTGCAAATAGTAGATGGCATTAGAAATTAGTTGGAAATAATGCATACCTACCTATGTCAGGGCGTGTAGCCCTCTGAAGGGGAGGACGTGTGATCCTCTAAAGGTCAGGGTGTGTAGCCCAACGAAGGTGAGGACATGCAATCCTCTGATGGCGAGGGCGTGTAACCCTCTGAAGATGAGGACGTGTGATCCTCTAAAGGTGAGGGCGTGTAGCCTTACGAAGGTGAGGACATGCAGTCCTCTGATGGCGAGGGCGTGTAGCCCTCTGAAGGTGAGGACTTGTGATCCTCTAAAGGTGAGGGCGTGTAGCCCTATGAAGGTGAGGACATGCAGTCCTCTGATGGCGAGGGCGTGTAGCCCTCTGAAGGTGAGGACATGCAATCCTCTGATGACGAGAGCATGTAGCCCTCTGAAGGTGAGGACATGCAGTCCTCTGATGGCGAGGGCGTGTAGCCCTCTGATGGTGAGGACGTGTGATCCTCTAAAGGTGAGGGCGTGTAGCCCTAAGAAGGTGACGACATGCTGTCCTCTGATGGCGAGGGCGTGTAACCCTCTGAAGGTGAGGTCGTGTGATCCACTAAAGATGAGGGCGTGTAGCCCTACGAAGGTGAGGACATGCAGTCCTCTGTTGGCGAGGGCGTGTAGCCCTCTGAAGGTGAGGATATGCAGTCCTCTGATGGCGAGGGCCTGTAGCCCTCTGAAGAGGAGGAAGTGTGATCCTCTCAAGGTGAGGGCGTGTAGCCCTACGAAGGTGAAGACATGCAGTCCTCTGATGGCGAGGGCGTGTAGCCCTCTGAAGGTGAGGACATGCAGTCCTCTGATGGCGAGGGCGTGTAACCCTCTGAAGGTGAGGACGTGTGATCCTCTAAAGGTGAGGGCGTGTAGCCGTACGAAGGTAAGGACATGCAGTTTTCTGATGGCGAGGGCGTGTAGCCCTCTGAAGGTGAGGACATGCAGTCCTCTGATGGCGAGGGCGTGTAGCCCTCTGAAGGTGAGGACATGCAGTCCTCTAATGGCGAAGGCGTGTAGCCCTCTGAAGGTGAGGACATGCAGTCCTCTGATGGCGAGGGCGCGTAGCCCTATGAAGGTGAGGACGTGTGATCCTCTAAAGGTGAGGGCGTGTAGCCCTACGAAGGTGAGGACATGCAATCCTCTGATGGCGAGGGCATGTAGCCCTCTGAAGGTGAGGACGTGTGATCCTCTAAAGGTGAGGGCGTGTAGCCCTACGAAGGTGAGGACATGCAGTCCTCTGATGGCGAGGGCGAGTAGCCCTCTGAAGGTGAGGACATGTAGTCCTCTGATGGCGAGGGCGTGTAGCCCTCTGAAGGTGAGGACATGCAGTCCTCTGATGGCGAGGGCGTGTAGCCCTCTGAAGGTGAGGACATGCAGTCCTCTAATGGCGAGGGCGTGTAGCGCTCTGAAGGTGAGGACATGCAGTCCTCTGATGGCGAGGGCGTGTAGCCCTCTGATGGTGAGGACGTGTGATCCTCTAAAGGTGAGGGCGTGTAGCCCTACGAAGGTGAGGACATGCAGTCCTCTGATGGCGAGGGCGTGTAGCTCTCTGAAGGTGAGGACCTGCAGTCCTCTGATGTCGAGGGCGTGTAGCCCTCTGATGGTGAGGACATGCGATCCTCTGATGGCGAGGGCGTGTAGCCCTCTGAAGGTGAGGACATGCAGTCCTCTGATGGCGAGGGCGTGTAGCCCTCTGATGGTGAGGACGTGTGATCCTCTAAAGCTGAGGGCGTGTAGCCCTACGAAGGTGCGGAGATGCAGTCCTCTGATGGCGAGGGCATGTAGCCCTCTGAAGGTGAGGACGTGTGATCCTCTAAAGGTGAGGGCGTGTAACCCTATGAAGGTGAGGACATGCAGTCCTCTGATGGCGAGGGCGTGTAGCCCTCTGAAGGTGAGGACATGCAATCCTCTGATGACGAGAGCATGTAGCCCTCTGAAGGTGAGGACATGCAGTCCTCTGATGGCGAGGGCGTGTAGCCCTCTAATGGTGAGGACGTGTGATCCTCTAAAGGTGAGGGCGTGTAGCCCTAAGATGGTGAGGACATGCAGTCCTCTGATGGTGAGGGCATGTAGCCCTCTTAAGGTGAGGACGTGTGATCCTCTAAAGATGAGGGCGTGTAGCCCTACGAAGGTGAGGACATGTAGTCCTCTGATGGCGAGGCCGTGTAGCCATCTGAAGGTGAGGACATGCAGTCCTCTGATGGCGAGGGCGTGTAGCGCTCTGAAGGTGAGGACGTGTGATCCTCTAAAGGTGAGGGCGTGTAGCCCTAGGAAGGTGAGGACATGCAGTCCTCTGATGGCGAGGGCGTGTAGCCCTCTGAAGGTGAGGACATGCAGTCCTCTGATGGCGAGGGTGTGTAGTCCTCTGAAGGTGAGGACACGCAGTCCTCTGATGGCGAGGGCGTGTAGCCCTCTAATGGTGAGGACGTGTGATCCTCTAAAGGTGAGGGCGTGTAGCCCTAAGATGGTGAGGACATGCAGTCCTCTGATGGTGAGGGCATGTAGCCCTCTTTAGGTGAGGACGTGTGATCCTCTAAAGATGAGGGCGTGAAGCCCTCTGATGGTGAGGACATGCGATCCTCTGATGGCGAGGGCGTGTAGCCCTCTGAAGGTGAGGACATGCAGTCCTCTGATGGCGAGGGCGTGTAGCCCTCTAATGGTGAGGACGTGTGATCCTCTAAAGCTGAGGGCGTGTAGCCCTACGAAGGTGCGGACATGCAGTCCTCTGATGGCGAGGGCATGTAGCCCTCTGAAGGTGAGGACGTGTGATCCTCTAAAGGTGAGGGCGTGTAACCCTATGAAGGTGAGGACATGCAGTCCTCTGATGGCGAGGGCGTGTAGCCCTCTGAAGGTGAGGACATGCAATCCTCTGATGACGAGAGCGTGTAGCCCTCTGAAGGTGAGGACATGCAGTCCTCTGATGGCGAGGGCGTGTAGCCCTCTAATGGTGAGGACGTGTGATCCTCTAAAGGTTAGGGCGTGTAGCCCTATGATGGTGAGGACATGCAGTCCTCTGATGGTGAGGGCATGTAGCCCTCTTAAGGTGAGGACGTGTGATCCTCTAAAGATGAGGGCGTGTAGCCCTACGAAGGTGAAGACATGCAGTCCTCTGATGGCGAGGCCGTGTAGCCATCTGAAGGTGAGGACATGCAGTCCTCTGATGGCGAGGGCGTGTAGCGCTCTGAAGGTGAGGACGTGTGATCCTCTAAAGGTGAGGGCGTGTAGCCCTACGAAGGTGAGGACATGCAGTCCTCTGATGGCGAGGGCGTGTAGCCCTCTGAAGGTGAGGACATGCAGTCCTCTGATGGCGAGGGTGTGTAGTCCTCTGAAGGTGAGGACATGCAGTCCTCTGATGGCGAGGGCGTGTAGCCCTCTTAAGGTGAGGACATGCAGTCCTCTGATGGCGAGGGCGTGTAGCCCTATGAAGGTGAGGACGTGTGATCCTCTAAAGGTGAGGGCGTGTAGCCCTACGAAGGTGAGGACATGCAGTCCTCTGATGGCGAGGGCGTGTAGCCCTCAGAAGGTGAGGACATGCAGTCCTCTGATGGCGAGGGCGTGTAGTCCTCTGAAGGTGAGGACATGCAGTCCTCTGATGGCGAGGGCATGTAGCCCTCTGAAGGTGAGGACATGCAGTCCTCTGATGGCGAGGGCGTGTAGCGCTCTAAAGGGGAGGATGTGTGATCCTCTAAAGGTGAGGGCGTGTAGCCCTACGAAGGTGAGGACATGCAGTCCTCTGATGGCGAGGGCGTGTAGCCCTCTGAAGGTGAGGACATGCAGTCCTCTGATGGCGAGGGCGTGTAGCCCTCTGAAGGTGAGGACGTGTGATCCTCTAAAGGTGAGGGCGTGTAGCCCTACGAAGGTGAGGACTTGCAGTTTTCTGATGGCGAGGGCGTGTAGCCCTCTGAAGGTGAGGACATGCAGTCCTCTGATGGCGAGGGTGTGTAGCCCTCTGAAGGTGAGGACATGCAGTCCTCTAATGGCGAGGGCGTGTAGCCCTCTTAAGGTGAGGACATGCAGTCCTCTGATGGCGAGGGCGTGTAGCCCTATGAAGGTGAGGACGTGTGATCCTCTAAAGGTGAGGGCGTGTAGCCCTACGAAGGTGAGGACATGCAGTCCTCTGATGGCGAGGGCGTGTAGCCCACTGAAGGTGAGGACGTGTGATCCTCTAAAGGTGAGTGCATGTAGCCCTACGAAGGTGAGGACATGCAGTCCTCTGAAGGCGAGCCAATAGGTACAAGTACCAAAGGACTTTAACCTTGCAAGAAAGCAAGAGGTTGACTCTTTGAGAGGGCCTCTCATCTATTCACTTTGAAATTCTGATACTGAGGACAGATGTCGTACAGGATGTCACGACATCGCGCTTCAGAACATGCAGATTGTATATGACAGTATGAACAGATTAAACAAGTAAATAACACAAGAGAATTGTTAACCCAGTTCGGTGCAACGTCACCTACATCTGGGGGCTACCAAGCCAGGGAGGAAATCCACTAAAATAGTATTAGTTCGAAGATCTAACAGCCACTGTATACAACCTTCTCACCTAACCACTACCCATGCAACTTCTACCTAAGAGCCACTCTTAGATATGAGAACCCCTCTCACTCCCTCTCAATCACTCACCCGTGTTTACAAACAAATCAAAGACACACCAGAGATTGCTCTCTGAACAATAGAGATCAACTCTACACACTCAGGTCCAACACTTGATGTTAAGGTAGCATCAAGGTGGCTCACAAAACACTCAAGTCACAAAACTCACAAAATAACTCTTCAATCTCTGACTTGATTAAAAACCCGTGCAGCCTTCATGATTATATAGCAGTGTACGTATCTGGGCTGCAACAACTTGCGCTGGATAAGCTCTATCATTCTCCTGAAAAATCTGCACTTAAAGATCTAAAAGATAAAGTTTTATCTTTTAGTTTTTATCTTCAATCTCTAATCCCTGAACGAAACTATTCAAGTTTGTAATTCAATCTTTAATTATCTTTTAATTCGTTCCTAAAGATAGAGCTCCTAATCTGTTGCTGACTGCACATTAATCTGTTAAAGATATAACAGATTTATGTGTCCAGTATTTTCGGGCAGGATGTCCTGGACATTGTATCCGACATCGTGGATCCTGCAGCTTCAATTCTTCATTTGACATTTTATCTTGCCTTGTGCATTGTGCAGCCCAATCTGATTCCTTGACATAATGTTAGACATCATGTGCAGCAACTCCAGCTTTCCTTCATTGTCTAAGTGCTTATGTTTTAACAAAATTTTAGCCAATCTTTTAAAACTAAGTAAAGCTAAGCACTAACAATCTCCCCCTTTGGCAAATTTTGTCTAAAACATACTTAGACACTTCCTGAGCAGGTACGAGCAGTCATGCAAGTGGGATCAGCAACTTTCATTATCAGAGTAATCAAGCACAGCAGTATCTGTAGTGGTGACAGCAAAATTCTGCAAGTTGCAAATCTACAAGTCTTTTCCAGGATGTCGAGACATCTCACGTGACATCAGCTTTCTGCTCCCCCTGTCTCCATGCTCTTACTGCTGTGAAGTGAATATTCTGCTAGGCAGTAGTTCACTGCAGCATCTTCTATCAGCTACTAGTTTCAGTAGCTTACATCAATCATCATCAGCAGCAGCAGTATAAATACTACTCCCCCTCAAAATCATATAAATACTACTCCCCCTCAAAATCATAAATCATGCATAATATCCTACTATACCAATCTCCCCCTTTTTAGACAGAATTTGGCAAAAGTAGAATGCATGAAATTAATGTACAAATATTACAGACCAATAACAATCAATTGTTCAAAGGGACATGCCCCAATAGCTAGTAAGAGTAAAAAGCAAAAGAAAAAATAAAGGTCTGATGGTCATGGGGTGGCATCAGAATCATCATCATCTGATTCTGTATCCTCTGCTGCATCTTCTTCTTCCTCAGCTGCTTCTCCATCATCAACGCCATTGTCTGAGAGTCTTTTGATCAGGCGTTCCAGCTCCATTTTCTTCTCTGTGTTGGCTTTGATGGTTGCCTCCAGCACCTTGCATGTGTCCTTGAGTTCAGCAATCAAATCATCCTTGGACACAGCACCTGAAGCAGCAGCTTTCCCTGATGTCGAGACAATGTCTGGGACATGTGTCCCCTCAAACAGTTTGTAATGCAGGGATAGAGGAGATTCTCTCTTCTTCACAGAGTCAATGTTGTTTAAAATATTGGGATGTTGACTCAACATAATGCCACACAATACAGTTGGGAAGGCAATGGGTAATTTGACAGCAAAAGATTCTGAATGCTTAATAGTTTGATCAAAAATATAGTTTCCAAAATTAAATTTGGACTTGGTTCCAACAGCATACAGAAATTTACCCAAACCTGTGGCAACAGTGGAAGTATGATTGGTGGGTACCCAGTTGGCAGTGCCAATCCTATGCAGGATTGCATACTTCACACTTAGCTTCCCTGCAGAAAGCTTCCCTTTCTTTGGCCAATGCTGGACTTGCTTGGCAGTGATTTCCTTGGCAATTTGATGCTCAGAAACAGCAATATCCACCACTCCTTCAGTTGGTCTGCCCAGGTACTTGTTGATTACAGCAGGGGAGAATCTAATACATTTTCCTCTGACAAACACTTTCTGATACTCATCACTCTTTCTGTTTGTTATGTCAGAGGGAATGTTGACAATGAATTCCCTGACTAGACTTTCATAACAATCTCCCAACTTGGTGACAGTTTTCAGCAGTCCAGCAGCCTTGATGAGGTCCATGATCTCCTTGCAATCCAAGGCATCTCTTCCCAGTTCTCTTTCTAAAGCAAGTCTGCGTTGATATACAAATTTCCACCTTTCAACATTGCCAATGGAGTGGAATGAAATGTTGTCCAATGGGGCATCAGGGACATTTCCAGGCACCTTTTTCCCTGATTTCTTGGCTCTCTTGATGTCGGGAACATCTAGTTCGACATCATCATCAGAATCAGATGAGGAAATTTCTTTCCTCTTCTTGGAAGGGATTGCAACTTTGCTCCATCTGGATGTGGTAGGAGTGATTGGTGTGCTCTTCTTCTGTGCAGTAGTTTTGATTCGTCCAGACCTAGTAATGGGGGTTTTTCCCTTTCTGCTTTGTAATCTTTCTACAATGCCAGGTGCCAACTTTTTGGCAATGGGTTCCTCATCAGATTCTAATTCTTCTAGGTCAATGAAGTCACCTGGAGCAGGTTCTGGTGCCCTTGGTGCAGGGGTCTCCTCTGTGGCTTGATCCTCTTCCTCTGTTGATTTCTCTTCACTGGATGAAGAGAGGACTTCAGCATTTGGGGTGGAAGATGTTGGGACATCTTTATCAGCATCAGGGACAGAAGCATTTTTCAAAATGCTATTCACAAAACTGCGGATCTTCTTATCCATCTCAGTGTCTTCTTCCCTAGGGCTTGTTGCAAAGCTAGGGTTTTCAGAAATCTTCACTCCCTGTTGTCTTTTAGGGACCAGTTTCTCAGGAACAGGGCCTGGACCAGGAATCATTTGTATGGATTGGATATTGAGTGCAGGTTGTTCCTGGTTTGATGGAGTTTTGGAGGATGATGGAGATGATGGTACAGAGGGTGAAACAGGGGATGAGGTTTCTTTTGGTGAGGTAGCCATGGAGAAGCAGAGCTTTGGGAGTGGTTTCGTGAATATCTGAGAAGTGTTGGGGAATGCTGATGAAAACGAGATTGCCACAATGAGGAATGTAGGAGAACGTGTGAAACGGAGGTTGAATTTGTTTTGGCCCAGTAGTGAACGTGCTATTAATGTTGAGTGAGAAGTTTGAGCACGTTCAGATAGAAGTAACTGCTATAACTCCTCTAGCAGACAAATGCCCAGCTTGCCCCTCAGTTTTTCAAACTGATTTGCATCCAATGCCTTTGTGAAAATATCTGCTACTTGTTCCTCAGTGGCAACATGCTCCAGTGTGATAACTTTATCATCAACAAGATCTCTAATATAGTGATGTCTAATGTCAATGTGCTTGGTTCTGCTGTGTTGAACAGGATTTTTAGAAATATTAATAGCACTCATGTTGTCACAGTACAATGTCATGACATCTTGTTCGACATTGTACTCCTTCAGCATCTGCTTCATCCAAACTAGTTGTGAACAGCTGCTTCCTGCTGCAATATACTCTGCTTCTGCAGTAGATAGGGACACACAGTTCTGCTTCTTGCTGAACCATGAAATAAGATTGTTTCCCAAATAGAAACATCCACCAGAAGTGCTTTTTCTGTCATCTGCACTTCCAGCCCAATCAGCATCACAATATCCAACCAGCATTGAATCTGAACAATGATAGTACATAATCCCATAGTCACTGGTGCCATTTACATATTTCAGAATTCTCTTTACTTGATTCAAGTGACTTATCTTGGGATTGGCTTGATATCTTGCACAAACACCTACTGCAAAGGTGATGTCAGGTCTGCTTGCTGTTAAATATAGTAAGCTCCCAATCATGCTTCTGTACAGACTTTGATCAACACTGGTGCCAGCTTCATCCTTTGACAGCTTCAAGTGAGTAGGTGCAGGTGTTCTTTTATGGCTGGCATTTTCCATCCCAAACTTCTTGACAATGTTCTTTGCATACTTGCTTTGTGAGAGGAATATGGAGTCTTCCATCTGCTTCACTTGGAGTCCCAGAAAATAAGTCAGCTCTCCAACAAGACTCATCTCAAATTCAGATTGCATCTGTTGGACAAAATGTCGAAGCATCTCATTCGACATCCCTCCAAACACAATGTCATCAACATATATCTGTGCTATCATCAAGTTTTCAGCATCTTATTTGACAAAGAGAGTCTTGTCAATTCCTCCCTTCCTATACCCTTGCTGAGTAAGGAACTCTGTTAGCCTTTCATACCAAGCTCTTGGAGCTTGCTTCAATCCATAGAGAGCCTTCTTGAGCCTGTATACATGATCTGGATGAGTTGGATCTACAAATCCCTTTGGCTGCTCCACATAGACTTCTTCATTCAGGTATCCATTCAGAAACGCGCTCTTCACATCCATCTGGTACAGCTTGAATTTGAGGATGCAAGCTACACCAAGTAACAATCTGATGGACTCAAGTCTAGCAACAGGGGCGAAAGTTTCATCAAAGTCTACACCTTCAATCTGAGTGTAGCCTTGAGCAACAAGTCTGGCCTTGTTTCTGGTTATAACACCTTCTTCATTGGTTTTGTTCTTGAAGATCCACTTGGTGCCAATCACATTAGTTCCCTCGGGTCTAGGAACTAGCTCCCAAACTTCATTCCTTTTGAATTGCTCCAATTCTTCTTGCATAGCATTGATCCAGAACTCATCAGTCAGTGCCTCTTTCACATTCTTTGGCTCAGTTTTGGAGACAAAGCATGAATTGGAGACAATCTCAATCTCCCTTGATCTTGTAGTGACTCCTCTGTTTGGATCTCCTATAATCAGCTCCTTGGGGTGCATCTTCTGGATTCTAATGGAGGGACTCTTGTCAGGTTGATTGATGTTTGGTTCATCTGTAGCAGAATCAGAGTTTTCTGCATTTTCTGCATTTTCTGCACTTTTAGCTGTATCTGCTACATTGTCTCCCGATGTTCTGACATCGTCTTCGACATCCTTCTTTCTTGCTGGAGTTAGATCATCAACAACCACATTGATGGATTCCATCACAGTTCTGGTTCTGGAATTGAATACTCTATATGCTCTGCTGTTTGTAGAGTATCCCAAGAATATTCCTGCATCACTCTTGGGATCCATCTTTCTCCTTTGCTCTCTATCTGCCAAAATGTAACATGGACTTCCAAAGATGTGGAAGTGCTTGACAGTTGGCTTCCTCCCTTTCCAGATTTCATACAGTGTGGTTGGAGTCCCTCTTCTAAGTGTGACTCTGTTGTGGATATAGCATGCTGTGTTCATGGCTTCAGCCCAGAGATTATAGGGAAGTTCTTTGGCATGAAGCATGACCCTAGCAGCTTCTTGCAAAGTCCTGTTTTTCCTTTCAACTATGCCATTTTGTTGTGGTGTGATGGCTGCAGAGAACTCATGAGTGATGCCTTCAGATGTGCAGAATTCAGTAAACTTGCTGTTTTCAAACTCTCTGCCATGGTCACTCCTAATTCTCTTGATGACACAGTCTTTTTCTCTTTGAAGTCTTAGACTCAACTCTTTGAATACTTCAAAGGTGTCTGATTTCTCTCTGATAAAGTTGACCCAGGTAAATCTGGAGAAATCATCCACAACAACATAGGCATACCTCTTTCCTCCAAGGCTTTCAACTTGCATAGGCCCCATCAAGTCCATGTGAAGTAGTTCCAGCACCCTGGAAGTGGTCTGATGTTGAAGCTTCTGGTGGGACATCTTGACTTGCTTTCCAATCTGACATTCACCACAGATTCTGCCTTCTTCTATTTTCAGATTGGGAATGCCTCTAACAGCACCTTTGTCAATGATTTTCTTCATGCCTCTTAAGTGCAGATGTCCAAATCTTTGATGCCATATTTTGACTTCATCTTCTTTGGAGGATAGACATGTGGAGGAGTAACTGGTTTCTTGAGGTGTCCATAGGTAACAGTTGTCCTTTGATCTGCTGCCCTTCATTAGAACTTCACTCTTCTCATTTGTCACCAAGCATTCTGACTTTGTGAAGTTTACATTAAATCCTTCATCACACAACTGACTGATGCTGATCAAGTTTGCAGTCAGTCCCTTCACCAGCAGTACTTTGTTCAGACTAGGAAGTCCATCATGGACTAGCTTTCCCATTCCAGTGATCTTTCCTTTAGAGCCATCTCCAAATGTCACATAGCTAGTGGAGCAAGGTTCAATGTTCACCAGGAATTCTTTAACTCCTGTCATGTGTCTGGAACAGCCGCTATCTAGGTACCAATCTTCCTTAGCTGATGCTCTAAGTGAAGTATGAACAACAAGACTAACAATCTTGTGTTTTGGAACCCACATCATCTTCCTTCCGCTGCTGCTACTTTGAGTTCCATGATGTGGATGGCCATGTAGATGATAGCAAAAGGGCTTTATGTGACCATACTTGCCACAGTAGTGACACCTCCACTTCTTTCTTTTGCTCTTTTTCTGCTGCGTTCCATGATGTCGAGACCGATGTTGTGACATCGTGGCTCCAGTGCTGTTTTTGGCAGGAACAAATTCTGTCATGGTTGTTCTGCCAGCAGATTTATGATTAAATCCAAGTCCTCTCTGGTTTCCAACATTCTTCCCAAGCTGTAGCACCTCATCAAGCATATCTGAGCCTTTATTCAGCATCTTTATTGATTTTGTCATGTTTTCCAGTTTAGAGTTCAGAAAACCAATTTCTCCTTTAAGCTCAGAGATCTCCTCTTCATGTGCCTCCTTCTCAGCCTCCAGATTTGCAATGATCTTCTTCAGTTGAGCTTCTTGCTGAAGAATCTTCTCACTTTTGATGCATAGTTCTCTATAGGATATAGCAAGCTCATCAAAAGTGATTTCAATATCAATATCACTTGAATCTTCATCAGATTCAAATCTCCCAGTGAGTGCATTCACATCTCTGTCAGAATCACTTTCTTGTTCACTCTCTGTATCATCAGACCAACATACAGAAAGTCCTTTCCTCTGCTTCTTGAGATGGGTGGGACATTCAGCTTTGATGTGTCCATAGCCTTCACACCCATGGCATTGAATTCCTTTGCTGTGACTGGGCTTTTCATCTGACTTCTTCTGGTATTCACTACCTTTCCTGATGTCGAAAGGGATGTTCCGGACATGTGGTTTCTGCCTCCTGTCCATTCTTTTTAGCACTTTGTTGAACTGTTTTCCAAGGAGCACAACTGCGTTAGTCAGACCTTCATCAGTATCCAGGTCATACTCATCTTCTTCTCCTTCATCATTGGACACGAACGCCAGGTTCTTGCTCTTCTTTTCAGTCCTATCCGAGAGTCCTAGCTCAAAGGTTTGAAGGGAACCAATGAGTTCATCTACTCTCATGTTGCAAATGTCTTGGGCCTCCTCTATTGCAGTGACTTTCATGTCAAATCTCTTAGGCAAAGATCTGAGGATCTTTCTCACCAGCTTTTCATCTGTCATCCTTTCTCCCAAGGCAGTGCAAGCATTGGCAATTTCAAGAATGTTCATGTGGAAGTCATGAATGCATTCTTCCTCCTTCATCTTCAGATTTTCGAATTTTGTAGCCAATAGTTGCAATCTGGACATCTTCACTTTGGAGGTTCCTTCATGAGTGGTTTTCAGAATCTCCCATGCATCCTTGGCAACTGTGCATGTGTTGATCAATCTGAAGATATTCTTGTCAACTCCATTGAATAGGGCATTCAAGGCTTTGGAGTTTCCAAGTGCCAATTCGTCTTCTTCTTTTGTCCAGTCTTCTTCTGGCTTCAATTCATCAGTGGGCTTTCCTTCTGCGTCCAGCATCTTGGGATGTTCCCAGCCTTTGATGACAGCTTTCCAGGTTCTGCTATCCAGTGATTTGAGGAAGGCCACCATCCTTGCTTTCCAGTATTCATAGTTGGTTCCATCCAGAATTGGTGGTCTGTTCACTGGTCCTCCTTCTTTCTCCATGTTCATCAGAATTTATCTCCCTAGATCTCACTCAGTGATTTAGAGTGCCTGCTCTGATACCAATTGAAATTCTGATACTGAGGACAGATGTCGTACAGGATGTCACGACATCGCGCTTCAGAACATGCAGATTGTATATGACAGTATGAACAGATTAAACAAGTAAATAACACAAGAGAATTGTTAACCCAGTTCGGTGCAACGTCACCTACATCTGGGGGCTACCAAGCCAGGGAGGAAATCCACTAAAATAGTATTAGTTCGAAGATCTAACAGCCACTGTATACAACCTTCTCACCTAACCACTACCCATGCAACTTCTACCTAAGAGCCACTCTTAGATATGAGAACCCCTCTCACTCCCTCTCAATCACTCACCCGTGTTTACAAACAAATCAAAGACACACCAGAGATTGCTCTCTGAACAATAGAGATCAACTCTACACACTCAGGTCCAACACTTGATGTTAGGGTAGCATCAAGGTGGCTCACAAAACACTCAAGTCACAAAACTCACAAAATAACTCTTCAATCTCTGACTTGATTAAAAACCCGTGCAGCCTTCATGATTATATAGCAGTGTACGTATCTGGGCTGCAACAACTTGCGCTGGATAAGCTCTATCATTCTCCTGAAAAATCTGCACTTAAAGATCTAAAAGATAAAGTTTTATCTTTTAGTTTTTATCTTCAATCTCTAATCCCTGAACGAAACTATTCAAGTTTGTAATTCAATCTTTAATTATCTTTTAATTCGTTCCTAAAGATAGAGCTCCTAATCTGTTGCTGACTGCACATTAATCTGTTAAAGATATAACAGATTTATGTGTCCAGTATTTTCGGGCAGGATGTCCTGGACATTGTATCCGACATCGTGGATCCTGCAGCTTCAATTCTTCATTTGACATTTTATCTTGCCTTGTGCATTGTGCAGCCCAATCTGATTCCTTGACATAATGTTAG
>NW_021144525.1:0-25521 GCF_004193775.1 Glycine soja | reverse complement strand
CTCCACCTTGGAAAGGATTTGACCTCAAATCCCAAGGTTCTTCATACTCTGGGCTCCTTCCCTCAACACCTGTAAAAAGAACAATAACATATATATTAGTGGTGTTTGGTATGTTGAAGTAAGGTAAGGTTTGAAAACCCATTTCCTGGGCATCTTCCCATGAAGGAACATGGTTCCTATGGTTTCCTGGGCATCTTCACTTGATGGAAGCTTGATTGTGGGGCTTCTATGGAGGCTGGATCTTTGAGCTTCAATGAGGTCCTTTAATGGTGATTTTCCACCATGGAGATGCAGCGAAAGACAAAGTAGAAGAGGTAAGAGGAGGCGCCATCCACTAGGGAATAAGCCATGGAAGAAGGAGCTTCACCACCAAGATGAGCCTTGGATAAGAAGCTTGGAAGGATGCTTCAATGGAGGAAAAGAAATAGGGAGAGAAAGAGAGAGGGGGGAGCACGAAATTGAAGGAATAAAAGAGGGAGAGAAGTGGAACTTTGAAGTGTCTCACAAGACTCTCATTCATCAAAGTTACAACAAGTGTTACACATGTTTCTATTTATAGACTAGGTAGCTTCCTTGAGAAGCTTTCTTGAGAAAACTTCCTTGAGAAGCTTCTTTGAGAAAACTTCCTTGAGAAGCTAGAGCTTAGCAACACACACCCCTCTCATAACTAAGCTCACTTCCTTGAGAAGCTTCCTTAAGAAGATTCCTAAAGAAGCTAGAGCTTAGCTACACACGCCTCTCTAATAGCTAAGCTCACTTCCTTGAGATGAGAAGCTAGAGCTTAGCTACACACCCCCTATAATAGCTAAGCTCACCCCTATGAAAAAATATATGAAAATACAAAAAATTCCCTAATACAAAGATTACTCAAAATGCCTCGAAATACAAGGCTAAAACCCTATACTACTATAATGGCCAAAAATACAAGGCCCAAACAAAGGAAAAACTTATTCTAATATTTACAAAGATAAGCGGGCTCATACTTAGCCCATGAGCTCGAAATCTACCCTAAGGATCATGAGAACCCTAGGGCCTTCCTTTGGATCTCTGACCCAATCTACTTGGTGTCTTCTATCCAATGCCCTTGCGGGGTAGGATTGCATCATTCCCTCCACCTTGGAAAGTATTTGACCTTAAATCTTGAGTTTCTTCATACTCTGGGATCCTTCCCTCAACACCTATAAAAAGAACAAAAACATATGTATTAGTGGTGTTTGGTATGTTGAAGTAAGGTAAGGTCTGAAAACCCATTTCCTAGGCTTCTTCCCATGAAGGAACATGGTTCCTCACAAACTCAATGAGTGGTGCTACAGGTATTGAAAAATATGGGACAAACCTTTTGTAAAAGTTTGTTAAGTCATGGAAGCCCCAAATTTTTCTTATACTTGGTGGAGTGGGCCACTCAGGAATGACCTATATTCTCTTAGGGTTCATGGGAACCCCTTGATCACTATATGAAAAATTAAGAAAAGTAATGCAATAAAACATACCTTTTTCTGTATTTTCATGTTGATTATTCCTACCAAAAAGTATGACAAACCTAAGGTTTCCCATATGAGTACCTAAGTTTTTATTAAAACCAAAAATAAAAACCAACCTACCTAATGAGTCCCTATGTACACACAACATGAAGATGTTAGGTGTACGAGTGATTTTACAAAAGAGGGTTGCACCACTCAAAACATTCATCATACCACCTATTTTAGGGACTTGGTGCCTAATAATACCTATTTTGGGAACCAACAAAGCACAAGGATTTAAGCTCTTGCGAACCAAACCCTCATCCAACAACTTCTTTACTTGAGGAATAAACTCAAGCCCAAGAGGTGTGGCAATGCTAGCAAGTGCCTTTTTACAAAAGAGAAAATGGTGAGGTTGTCTAAGAGGGAAAGTTTCTTTAATGTATGTCTTTATTGTAAAATGAGTTTCCTTCTTAGCTAAACTCTTGGAGGAGACACTTACCTCCTTACATTTCTCTTTAACCACTAATGATTATCCTTCTTCTTGGGGGTAGATTTCTTCACTAGATTCTTCCCCTTTTGCTTTTTCACTTTCACTAAAGGAAGGTAAAGTAGTAGCCTCATCTTGGCTACTATAAATGGCTTGGCCCCTCATAATCATGTTTTTTGTGGTGGGGCATTGAGAAGTAATGTGTCCTCTTCCAAGACATTTAAAGCACTTTATAGAGCTAGTTTTCTCTTGCATACTAGCCTTAGGGGCTTGCTTTTCTATTGTCTTCCCCTTATTATCTTTGGGCTTAGAAGGTGTCACCCCTAAGATGCCTTGACCTTGGTCTTTCTTTGGATAAGAGTGAGAGCCATAAGATTTTGAAGTAGACTTCTTTTTAAGTTGTTGCTCTACCCTTATTTCCCAATCTAAGTTAGCCTCTACATTGTCCTTCCCATGGAAGTATGAGAGTTTAATGTTAGCCTCTTGAGGCTTTCTTTCCTTTTCTCTTCTATGGGAGTGAGGTCTAAGATGTGACCTATGCCTTCCTTCATAATAGTCACGAAGTTCTTCACTTAGGCTTTTGCAAGAGTTATGACTACTATAGGAGGCATGTTTTTCTCTTTTCATTTCTTTCATTACTTTTCTTCTTTCTTCCTCTCTTATTTTCTTTCTTTCATCTTGACTTATTTCTTCCACTCTTTTTTTTCCTTTTTCTTTTCTCTCTTGTTTTTTTTTCCATAACTTGAGGGAACTCAACTCATCTAAGATTCTAAATAAAAGGGTCTTTATGACTAGTACCCTTGCCATTAACACTAGATGAATGATAACTCATGTTGGTTCCTAAGTTGTGGTTCTTTCTTGTTGGAGGTTTGAAAACAAAAGGTAAAAGAAACTATGGTTGTAACTAGCCAAATAAACACTAAAAGAGGTGTGAAAGATAAGGTAAAAAACTAATTGGTAAAAGGAAAGCTATCTAGGTGGTTTGACAATGGAAGGTAAAGGAAATAAGCTATGAAAGTAAGCAAGAAATGTAAACTAGGCGAATCCTAAGAGTGTTTGGATGACCACATTCAAGGTTCCCAACAAAACACTCACTATCCTAAGTAAAAATTGCCTAAAATTATTACACACAAATGGAAGTTTGGTAACCTATTGGAGGCTCCCACCACACTTCCAATGAAAGGCCTTTTTGTTACAAAACTTGAAAGCAATGAAGGTAAGTAAATTGCAAATTACAAAATTACAAAACGGTCCTCAATTTTGGTGGTTGTTCTCTCTTTGGTGATTCACTCAATTTGGAGTGCTTCTTAGTCCAATAGCTCTTAAGGTGGTTGACCCCTTTCTTCTTGACTCAAATTCTTCAAGGGATGGCACCAATCCTCCTTCCAATTCCCTATATGGCAACCCACAAACAAGGAAACAAAGACACAAGCAATAACCAAAGACAAAAAAAATAAAAATGAAATGAAAGCTAAACCAATGGAGTTCTAACAAGAAAATTTTTCAAGGATTACTCAACAATTAAAGCAATGAAAAGGACATAGAAGCAAGCTAGGACTCAAAGAGAAACTTAGAATGGCTCTAGAGTAGAGTAAAAAAACTAAAAAAAAAAACTCAACAAACCTCTAGCTTTGGCACTTGTTTTCACAGTAATTTTCAATTGATATTTCGGAACTAAGATTGATATAACATTGGAACCAATTATAGAATAAATTTTGAGCCAAAACAACAAGCACACTTCCCTTTCACTTTTTTTTTTTCTGGATATTGATTTTTCTGTCAACTTGTGTGATTTTTCTTATTTTTTCCTTTTATCCAAATCACGAAGCACACTTCCCTTTCACGCAAGTTAGGCTCAGAGGCAATTAATCGAACACGAAGCGTGCACTGATTAATATTCACGAATTTGGGATAACTGGTGAAGGGAAAACTGCCAAGGAACCACATTTCAAGCGAAACCTCAAAGAGAGTTGGGCTTCGTCCTCAAAAGGAAACAACACCAGAAAATCTAGCCTTCCATGGATTCAAATAGAAAACGCAAATGAAACATGAAGCAGAAACGTAAATGAACAAAAACGTAAATGAACAGAAATGTAGATGAAACAGAAACGTAAATGAGAGTAGAAGAAGAAGCAAGAACAAAATTGTAATTAGAAACAGAAAACGTAAAATTGCATTACGTGAACAGTAGCATTAAGCAGAAAAAAAACGAAAACCCTAAAACAAAAGCTCTGAATAATGAATAGCATAATAGAATGCCCTGCACGAATCCCAAGGCTGCTATTTAAAAAGAGTCACTCAAAGTCACTGGGCCCTATTACAATACTCTGGCCCAAAACGAAATAAACACTGAACAACATAAAATAAAATTGCGAAATTTCCTAATTAGAAATTAACTAAGGTAAGCGCTGCTTAATTTGCCCTCTTCAAGTCCATAACCAAAATCCGGATTAAGCCCAATGTTTCATTAATTCCTGAAATTAGATTAAAAACATCAAATTAGCTAAATGAGCCCAAATAATAAAACTGCCTGATTAATTGACAATTAAGACCAATCAGTAATTAAAATGGTGCAAAAAGGGTTTAGAAAATAGAAGAAAATAATGGCACATCAAAACCCCCCATACTTAGCCTTTTGCACTCCTGGGCAAAATGAAACAAAGAACAAAATCCAAGGATATCAAAGAGAGACAAACAAACACATTCATATATTTCTCAATGAACATCAAGGAATGAAAGGAATGGGTAACATCTAACATAAGGAGATCCAAAAAGTCAAGACATTCATGAAAATCATCCAAGCAACCCAATCATGGCAAAATAGTTAATCAGCTCAAGAATGAAAAGTGATAAAGCCTCACAAGATATACACTCTATCTCTTAAGTGTCTAGGCTACTATTTACCCTCAAAGCACCCATGAAAGCAAACACCACATAGACTTGGCAAGATTCTAAAATTGACAATCAACCCACAAACACAAGCACATGAGGATCAAAAGGTCTTTTAAGGTTGTAATGGGGCCAAGGACAAGGTATGGATAAATATGGAATAAGTGGCTAAATCCCAAAGGAATAGAGGAGCAAAGGGGAATAAGTGCATATTAAGAAAAAAATAAGAAAATAAAAAGAAGTAAAGATAAAAATTAAACATGAAGAGTAGAACCAAGAGTTTCATCATTCTTGTGCCATTTAAGATCTTATTCACTCAACTTTATTGCTTTTCTTTTTCTTTTTTCGATTTTTTTTTTCGAATATTTTTTTTTTAACTCTATAGCCTTTGAGAAACAACATTTCATTCAGCATGTCCAACATTTAACCAATATACAATGTACATCAAGTATGGCCCAAAATACATCATGAAGCATAGCCAACAAAACAAGTTGTCCAATGAAACAAAAACCCCCCATACTTATTCCCAAAACAATTCCAAAGCTCCAAAATTCCTTAAGGATATGGTGATATCATGGTTTTTCACTTAAGGCTTGTAGTGAGCTTCAAAACAAGGAAAGGGAAACAAGGCTCAAAAGGGCTATCAAAGGAATTAATTCAAGGTAAGTCCATTTGGCTAGAAGCTTATAAGAACAAAATTGCCTCAATCATTTCCAAATATGCATGTGAATTAGGACGCATCAACAAGAATCAAGCCAAGGCTATTGTGCAAGCAATCAATGGGGCAAAACACACCAAATGATTATGATGATGGATGGCTCAAATTCTCACAAAGGTAAAATCATCACTTTCAAATTGAGCTTTCAAAACTATCATGACATGTAGAGAAGAATCAAGGATTTCAAGTCACAAAATGTCAAGAACTTTTATTTTCAAAACAATTACCCATTTCTTGAACATATCCTATAATTCAAAGAAAAACATGCAAAGTCGTACGTGCACACAAAATTGACCCAAAATATTAAACTAAAAATCCGACGAAACTAATAACATTAACAAATTAACACAACTAACAAATCAACAAAACTAGCAAAACCAAAGAACACTCCCCCCCCCCCCCCCCCCATACTTAAAGAACACATTGTCCTCAATGTAGCACAATTAAAAGATTAAAAACAATTAAATCATCAAAGAGAATCGGACAAGTGTAATAAAAGCAAAGAAGGAGATAGGAAAAGAAAAACTCCCTAAGTCATGGTGGAGGAAGAGTAGGGTGGAGTAAAGAAGTCTCTTCCACCACTACGTCCACTAAAAAAGGGTTCGTGAGGAATGGCTTAAGTCGATGTCCGTTGACCTTGAAGCTCTTGTTTGTGGAGTCGCTTTTGATCTCAACTGTACCATAAGGAAAAACATTAGTAACAACAAAAAGACCAAGCCTAGAATTTCCAAGCCTAGAATTATACAATAACACTTTTTGCCCAACCACGAAGTCTTTTTTAACTATCATACTATCATGGAACTTCTTGGTCTTTACTTTGTAGAACTTAGCATTCTCGTAGGCTTCTAGGCGGATTTCATCTAACTCACTCAGTTGCAACTTCCTTTCCTCGCCAGCTTGATCCATAGAGAAGTTGCAAGTCTTCACTGCCCAGTATGCTTTGTGCTCAATTTCTACTGGAAGATGACATGCCTTTCCAAAGACAACCCGATAAGGAGACATTCCTATAGGTGCTTTGTAGGCAGTCCGATGTGCCCAGAGAGCATCATCAAGCCTGGTACTCCAATCTTTCCTGCTTGGCTGCACAATCTTCTCTAGAATTCTCTTGATTTCCCTGTTAGAAATTTCTGCCTGTCCATTAGTCTGGGGGTGGTATGGTGTGGATACCCTGTGTACCACCCCGTACTTTTTAAGTAGGGCATGCATTGTCCTGTTGCAAAAATGGGTTCCTTGATCACTAACAATTGCTTTAGGTACTCCAAACCTACAAAACAGATTAGACCTGACAAAGTCTGCTACAACTTTAGCATCATTAGTTCTAGTGGGCTTGGCTTCCACCCATTTTGAAACATAGTCAACTGCAAGGAGAATGTAAACATAACCAAAAGAGACAGGAAAAGGACCCATGAAATCTATACCCCAGACATCAAACACCTCACAGAATAGCATAGGTTGCTGAGGCATTTGTTGTCGCCATGTAAGTGTATTTCCTGCTCTCTGACACTGCTCACAAGTGCTGCAGATCTTCCACGCATCTTTAAAGATGGTGGGCCAATAAAAACCACAATCAAGCACTTTGCGAGCTGTCCTTTGAACACCTAGATGACCTCCCGGTGCGGAAGAATGACAGAACTGCAGGACTGAGTCAGTCTCATGATCTGGAATGCACCGTCTAATGACCTGATCACTGCACAATTTCCACAAGTAGGGTTCATCCCAAATAAAATGCTTAGCATCACTTTTAATTTTATCTTTTTGGGCCTTAGATGCTAAAGGAGGAAAAACAGAGGCAACTAAATAATTGACAATGTTAGCAAACCAGGGAGTAGAAAGAGAGTCAGAAATACTATACAATATATACAAATGATCATCCGGGAAATCATCCCGAATAGGTGAATCTGCATCAGAGACACGTTCGATCCGACTCAAATGATCAGCAACTAGATTTTGTGCTCCGCTCCTATCACGGATCTCCAAGTCAAACTCTTGGAGCCAGAGCATCCATCGGATCAACCTAGGCTTAGAATCAGCCTTCTTCAACAAGTACTTTAGAGCTGCATGGTCAGTATAAACAATAATGCGAGTACCAAGCAAATAAGATCGAAATTTTTCAAGAGCAAAAACTATGGCTAGAAGCTCTTTCTCAGTAGTAGTATAATTTGCTTGGGCAGCATCTAAAGTCCTAGAAGCATAATATATCACCCTGGGCAATTTATCAATTTTCTGAGCAAGGACAGCCCCCAATGCATAATTTGATGCATCACACATAAGCTCAAAAGGGGCTGTCCAGTCAGGTGCCTGGATGATGGGGGTGGTAGTCAGCGCTCTTTTGAGGCAATCAAAAGCCTCTTTGCATCTGTCATTAAAGTCAAACTCCACCTCCTTTTGCAACCAGTTGGACAATGGAAGGGCTACTTTGCTAAAATCCCTTATAAAGCGCCTGTAGAATCCTGCATGACCAAGAAAAGATCGCACCTCTCGCACACAAGAGGGGTAAGGCAATTGTGAAATAACATAAATTTTTGCAGGATCTACTTCAATACCCTTATTGGAAATAATGTGGCCTAAAACTATACCTTGCTCAACCATAAAATGACATTTTTCAAAATTTAGAACAAGGTTAGTTTCAATGCATCTATTCAAAACTTTTTCCAAACTATTCAAACAACCATCAAAAGAGGATCCATATACAGTGAAATCATCCATGAACACCTCTATGCAATTTTCTAAAAAATCGCTGAAAATACTAATCATGCACCGCTGGAAGGTACCAGGGGCATTGCACAGGCCGAAAGGCATCCTCCTATAGGCAAAAGTGCCGAAGGGGCAGGTGAATGTGGTCTTTTCCTGATCCTCAGGAGCAATAGTAATTTGCACATAACCAGAAAAACCATCAAGGAAACAGTAATGGGATTTACCTGCCAGGCGTTCAAGCATCTGGTCAATGAATGGCAGGGGAAAATGGTCCTTTTTGGTAACCTGGTTCAGCCTCCTATAATCAATGCAGACTCTCCAACTGTTCTGCACCCGAGTAGGAATTAGCTCCGCCTTCTCATTTTTTATCACTGTGAGGCCGGTCTTCTTCGGGACTACCTGGACGGGACTCACCCATTGGCTGTCAGAGAGAGGATAAATGATTCCAGCTTGCAAAAGCTTGGTTATCTCCTTCTTCACTACATCAAGAATCATCGGGTTGAGTCTTCTCTGTGGCTGTCTTACTGGTTTAGCTCCATCCTCTAAATTTATTCGATGCATACATGTGGATGGGCTAATACCAGGAATGTCCGCCAGGGTCCAGCCTATAGCCTTCTTATGCTTCTTGAGAACTGACAACAACTTCTCCTCTTGCTCATCAGCAAGGGAGGCAGATATAATCACTGGAAAACTCTTGCTATCATCCAAGTAAGCGTATTTTAAATTTGATGGCAGAGGCTTCAATTCTGGTGTGGTCGGCTGGACAGTGGTAGAAGGGGATGGTTTCTCAGCCTTTACCTCATAAAGAAAGTCAGAGGTATGTGTACTTCCTGAAACATGGTTAGTCCTATCTGACTCTATAAAATCAATCTCAAGAGGTAAAACACCACCACCAGGCATGCAATCAATATCACTCTCAGATTCACTCTCAGCATCAAATTCAGACATATGATCAAGTACAATTTCAGACTCAATGCATGAAGAGTGAGAGGCATGCAGATTAGAATAAAGATCAGTCATGTATTCATCAACAACATGGTCAATTATTTCAGCACGAAATACAGAAAGATCTTCAGATGGGTATTTCATAGCATCCAGAATATTAAAATGAACAGTTATGTCACCAAATTCCATAGACAGTGTGCCTGCATAAACATCTATCTTAGTTCTAGCAGTTTTCATAAAGGGTATGCCTAGAATGATGGGAACTGATCCTTGAGAAAATCCATCTTCCATATTCAAAATATAAAAATCAATAGGGAAAATCAGTTCACCAACTCTAACTAAGACATCTTCTATGAAACCAACAGGGTAGGCAACACTTCTATTAGCTAAATGAATTACCACATCAGTTGACTGCAAGGGGCCTAGAGATAGAGAATTAAAAATAGACAGAGGCATAACACTAACAGAAGCTCCTAAATCTAGCATGGCATTGTCAAACTTACTATTCCCTATGATACAAGGTATGCTGAATGTACCTGGATCTTTGCATTTTTCAGGAATTTGAGGAACAGATTTACCAATCAATGCGGAGACATTTCTGCCCATGCTAATCCGTTCACTTCCTTTAAGCTTCCGCTTATTAGTGCACAGCTCCTTCAAGAATTTGGCATATCTTGGAATTTGCTTTATCACATCCAACAGAGGTATGTTTACCTCTACTTTTCTAAACGTTTCCAAGATCTCTTTCTCTACCTCTTCCATTTTTTTTGTTGGAAACTGCTCTTGGAGGGAATGGAAGAGGGGGAATGTGCTGCTTCTGCAATTCAGAATTACCTGTGGAAGAAGATTCACCTCCACCGAAATTGTTAGGTAAATTTTTGTCATCACCTTTTTCTGGAATAGAGTGAAGTTTGGTAGGTTCATTTGCAGATGAGGACGGTGCTACGGGTTGAGGTCCTTGACATTGCTTTCCCGACCTCAATGAAATGGCACTGACATTTTTGGGATTTTGGACAGCTTGAGAAGGCAGCTTGTCAGAATTCTGGGACTGTTGTTGATTCAATTGGGTAGCCAATTAACCCATCTAATTGGTTAAGCTCTGAATGGAGGCTCTGGTCTCTTGCTGAAACTGCATGTTCTGCATAGTCATTTGCCTCACAAGTTCTTCGAGGGAAGATTGTGGAGGGGCCTCAACTGTTGGCTGTTTCTGGGGTTGTTGCTGTTGTTGGATTGGTGGAGGAATGTATGGTCTGCTTGGGCCAACAACATTTTGGAAGGAAGGAGCAGGCTGCTGTTGTTGTTGCTGAGGGCTGGACCATCTGAGGTTAGGGTGATTCCTCCATCCAGGGTTGTATCTGTTGCTGGAGAGGTCATAATTGTTCTGCTGTGGTTGATTTTGCTGCTGAGGTTGAGGAGGTCTATTGTAAATATTTGCAGCATAAGCTTCAGGCTGCTCAATTGCTCTAGGTTGCTGCATGGAAGGACAAAGGTCTGTATGGTGGTCAGCAGAGGAGCACAAACCACAAACCCTTGCAACAGGTACAAATTTCTGATTCAAGGCCAGCTGGGTTACCAAGTTAACCAATGCATCCAGTTTGCCTTCAAGCTTCTTAGTTTCAGATGATGCAGATGGGTTTGTAGCTACCTCATGCACTCCTCTAATGACTATGGCATCATTTCTGGCGCTAAACTGCTGGGAGTTGGAAGCCATCTTCTCAATTAAATTTCTGGCTTCAGCAGGAGTCATGTCTCCAAGGGCTCCACCACTGCCAGCATCTATCATACTTCTCTCCATATTACTGAGTCCTTCATAAAAATATTGGAGAAGAAGCTGTTCTGAAATCTGATGGTGGGGGCAACTGGCACATAGTTTCTTAAACTGGGGGTGACGGGAACTCCATAGGACTGGCAGAGGCCCGTGATCAGCGCTGGAAACCCTAGGGCCCTATTGGACTTATCTGGGTCCACAAGGTGCCTGGTGGGCGCCATACCTGCAGACAAATAAATGACATTAGCAATCACCTGGGCCACGTGGGCGCTCATCCGTGTCAGGATGGCTTACACCAACTGGCACTTAGGTAGAGGGAGATTAGAGTTATGATCGCTAGGCAAGACGTTGTTGAGCAGCAGTGTCATCCATGTCTGGGTCAAAGTGGTCTTGCTGGTGCGCATGATCCGCACCCACCTCCCTGCAGCGGTCCAGGCGAAATCCTACCCCGGTGTGCATAACAGCTGGGCAATGGCTTCCTCGTCGAACCCGTCAACCCTATTCCTCCTTTAGCTGAACTCACACTGCTGGCCTTCCTCCAAAACTAGCGGGTCACCCAGGAGCTGGCTAAGGGCATCTGCGTCAAAGGGAATCCACTAACCCCCCACCCACGAACGCATGTCTCGAACTCCCTCCTCCATGGGCCAAGCATTAGCATAGAACTCTAGGACTATCTCAGGGTCAAATTTGGCCATGGGAGTCACCAGCGGTGTCCAACGTCTGCGAGCTATCTCCTCCTGAAAGTCCGTATACTCATCCTCCCTGAGCTGGACACGCCTCTCCCTGTGGAACGACCATCCCCTGATGGCCTCGAAGCGCTGCTGGTGCTCGGCACTCCGGAAACGATGACTATCAAACTCTGGGGTGGTACTGGACCCATCTCTTGTGGCGTCTCTTCTACACCTCTTCGTGGAGAGTTTCTTCGGAGCCATTTCCTGCAAAAACATTCGGAAAGTTAGTTCAAGAAAACTTAATCAAAACAAAAGCCAGATCAAGCCAAACAACGTACCCTTTTTCTGACAAAGCATGAATATCCACACGATGCTTACGCGTTAATGCGCGGGTTCTCCTAGGATATTCAACATTTATACCTATCTTTCCCTCGATGAACGACATCCTATAAGATGCACCTGCTTTTGCTTTTGCAAAGAAATTCCTTACGCTATATGTCAAACTATCCACTCATATTTTCCAAGGCATTTTGCTACCTACCTACTCCATTTTGAATGTCATTTTTGCTATATGTTCACATTTCATTCACATACATGTTCATATATTTGAGAGGCAACTTGATGCTATTTATATTCACATATAAAAAACAATTTTATGTTGCACATTCATTAGAAAAGCAATTTTTGTACTACTTGTCGCAACGTGCCCTTTCGCTGGCGAGCGAAGGCGAGGCTCACGGGTGCGCTTTCCAAAGGAGGAAAGATGCACGGAGTCGCCACCAATGTTTATTTGTGGAAAACGTCGGAAAAACCGAAGGAAACCGGTCAAAATAAAAATTCTAAGTTCGGGAGTTATATTTACGTTTGAGGAAGGTATTAGCACCTCTCACGTTTGTCTCAAAGGACAACAGCCTATTTTTAGAATTGTGGAAATTGTGTTACCTTAACTTTTATTTCTTTTTATTTTTGAGGTCGACAAAAGCGGGGCTTTTGCTCCTACGTACCCTCCATCAAAGAGGAAATCAGACCTACGTAGTTCTTTTTAAGCGTGAATCAAATGATTCTTTTTACTTGAAAGGTGATCATTTTAAGGCGTTGGACCTTAAAAATGATCCATTTTACTTGGTAAGAAACTGAAATGATAAACTTTCAAAACCCTATTTTAGTGACTTTTTTGTGAACGAGCTTGACTAGGCGGGTTGATTTTAGCCTTAGTTTCACTTTAGTTATTAGTCAATTCAATTAAGAATGAGAAATCCCAAAGAGAAAACGTCTGATTGATTTTTCGCTTTATTTTACTAAAAGGGTATTTTTTGATTATTATATTTTTATTTTACCTCTTTTTTGATTTCCAACGTGGTTACGACACGACCAAACGGTCGGAATTCATTTTAACCGAAATTAACGGATGATACAATTCAAATGATCGGTGGGAATTTATTTTATTTTTAGATTAGGCGAGAAATGACTTAAATAAATGACTGAAGCACGTCAAAAGGGGGTATAGAAAGCGAATGAAAACGAGAATAAAAATACATGAAACAAAATGTGGTCCACCACGGGTACATAGAATGAATTGAAAAGCTCGGTTTGAGGTACTTACACGTTGAAGACTGAAGAAAACGAAGAACGAACGATGAATGTTGAAGAATGATCAAGAATCGTCGCGTAATTACTCACAGAAACGTTACGGAAGCGCCTCGGCTTGGATTTTCTTCACGGAAACAATTTTCCTCAGCAAATTTAAGAGAATACGAAGTGCCAAGAAGGCTAAACCCCTTCTCCCTTCATTCCTCCCCCTATTTATAGCAAAATAGGGGAGGAGCTTGCCACCCAGCTCGCCCAGGCGAGCAAGGTTGCTTCCAGAAGCAACAACCTTCTATAGGAAGAATCTGGAAGGCCCAAGTGGGCCTGATTGCTATTTGTGCCCCCCTTTTTACTAAATGCACCCCCATTTACCTTTTTTGGTAATTTTTTTTCCGTAACGTTACGAAACTTTACGAATTTCGTAACGATACTTATTTTCCTTCCGCAAGGTTACGAATCCTTACGGATTATATATTTACTCTTTTTTAGCTTTCGAAGAAGTTACGAAAACTCACGGATTGCGAAAAACACCTCCTTTCGATTTCCGTCACATTACGGAATTTTCACGGATCGCGTAAGCCTGCTTCCTTTTGATTTTCGGCACGTCTCGGGACTTCACGTATTGTGCAACAAAGGGTGCCAAGTATCTCGAAGCAGCCAATCAAAGGTTGTATATCATCAAATAATAATTCCCGGACGAAATTAGGGTATGACAGTGACCCCTCTTTACTTACCTCTCATCGGAGATAAGAGGAAAGCAAAGATAAGACACTGATTTCGTCCGTCCTGCCCTTTCTGTGATGACGACTCTCGTCTCTACTCCTTCTTCTTTTTTTTTCTTTTGCGCAACACAAAACAAAATACAAACAACAACAAGAACAACGAATATAATATACATATACACATATACACATGTTTGGCGAAGGAACCGATCCGGAAAATAACAGAAAAACATATTTCCCAGTCACCAGAGGCTCTGCGCTTGATAACGGAGGACACATGAACAGCGCTAGGCAATGAATTCATGGGTCTCCGAATAAAAATGGGAGAATGGAGAATTGGTGAACAGCGCTAGGCAATGACATTTGTGGGGCTCCAGACTCGAAGGTGGAGGACACATGAACAGCGCTAGGCAATGACATTCATGGGGCTCCGAAAAAAAATGGAGAATGGAGAATTGGCGAACAACGCTAGGCAATGACATTCGCGGGGCTCCAGACTCGAAGGTGGAGGACACATGAACAGCACTAGGCAATGACATTCATGCGGCTCCGAAAAAAAGTGGAGAATGGAGAATTGGCGAACAGCGCTAGGCAATGACATTTGCGGGGCTCCAGACTCGAAGGTGGAGGACACATGAACAGCGCTAGGCAATGACATTCATGGGGCTCCGAAAAACAGTGGAGAATGGAGAATTGGCGAAAAACGCTAGGCAATGACATTCGCGGGGCTCCAGACTCGTTGGTGGAGGATGCATGAACAGCGCTAGGCAATGACATTCATGGGGCTCCGAAAAAAAGTGGACAATGGAGAATTGGCGAACAGCGCTAGGCAATGACATTCGTAGGCCTCCAGACTCGAAGGTGGAGGACACATGAACAACGCTAGGCAATGAAATTCATGGGGCTCCGAAAAAAAGTGGAGAATGGAGAATTGGCGAACAGCGCTAGGCAATGACATTCGCGGGGCTCCAGACTCGTTGGTGGAGGATGCATGAACAGCGTTAGGCAATGACATTCATGGGGCTCCGAAAAAAAGTGGAGAATGGAGAATTGGCGAACAACGCTAGGCAATGACATTCGTGGGGCTCTAGACTCGAAGGTGGAGGACACACGAACAGCGCTAGGCAATGACATTCATGGGGCTCCGAAAAAAAGGGGAGAATGGAGAATTGGCGAACAACGCTAGGCAATGACATTCGCGGGGCTCCAGACTCGAAGGTGGAGGACACATGAACAACGCTAGGCAATGACATTCATAGGGCTTCGAAAAAAGGGGAGAATGGAGAATTGGTGAACAGCGCAAGGCAATGACATTGGCGGGGCTCCAGACTCGAAGGTGGAGGACACATGAACAACGCTGGGCAATGACATTCAAGGGGCTCCAAAAAAAAGTGGAGAATGGAGAATTGCCGAACAGCGCTAGGCAATGACATTCGCGGGGCTCCAGACTCGTTGGTGGAGGATGCATGAACAGCGTTAGCCAATGACATTCATGGGGCTCCGAAAAAAAGTGGAGAATGGAGAATTGGCGAACAGCGCTAGGCAATGACATTCGCGGGGCTCCAGACTCGAAGGTGGAGGACAGATGAACAACGCTAGGCAATGACATTCATGGGGCTCCAAAAAAAAGTGGAGAATGGAGAATTGGCAAACAGTGCTAGGCAATGACATTCGCGGGGCGCCAGGCTCGAAGGTGGAGGACACATGAACAGCGCTAGGCAATGACATTCATGGGGCTCCCAAAAAATGGGAGAATGGAGAATTGGCGAACAACGCTAGGCAATGACATTCGCGGGGCTCCAGACTCGAAGGTGGAGGACACATGAACAGCGCTAGGCAATGACATTCATGGGGCTCCGAAAAAAAGTGGAGAATGGAGAATTGGCGAACAGCGCTAGGCAATGACATTCGTGGGGTCCAGACTCAAAGGTGGAGGACACATGAACAACGCTAGGCAATGACATTCATGGGGCTCCGAAAAAAAGTGGAGAATGGAGAATTGGCCAACAACGCTAGGCATTGACATTTATGGGGCTCCGAAAAAAGTGGTTGGTAGGACCGAACGGTCCACCGGGTTTTTCCACCTGAATGGCAAACATGCTTGTCGCAACCTACCCTTCGGCGGGAGGGCGACGCGAGACTCGCGGGATGCGTGTTCCACGACAGGAATACACGCGGAGTCGCCACCAACGTTTATTTGAGGAAAACGTCGGAAAAACCGGAAAAGACGCGATCTACGAACTTTTAAGTGAAAGGTTCGGGAGTTGTATTTACGCACGGGGAAGGTATTAGCACCCCACACGTCCGCCCCAAGGGACGGCAGCCTTTAATCGAATGTGCAAACATGACTTTGATTTTTTACGTTCCTTTTTATGTCCTTATATCCTTTTATACCCTTTTTATATTTTTCCCTTTTTTGTGGTCGACAAGGGTGTTTCCCTTTGCTCCTACGTATTCCTCAATTTGGGATGAGAAAATCAGACCTACGTAGTTCTTTTTTATCAAGTGATTCTTTTTTACTTTAAGAGGTGATCATTTTAAAGCGTTGGACCTTAAAAATGATCCATTTTACTTAGTGAGGAAATGAAATGACAAACTTCAAAAGCCTATTTTTGTGGACGAGCTTGACTAGGCGAGTTGATTTTAGCCTTAGTTTCACTTTAGTTATTAATCAATTTGATTAAGAATGAGGAATCCCAAAGAGAAAACGTCCGATTGATTTTCCGCTTTATTTTACTAAAAAGATATTTTTTGGTTATTATATTATTTTTTACCTCTTTTTGATTTCCGACGTGGTTACGGCACGACCGAACGGTCGGAACTTATTTTAACCGAAGTTAATGGATAATACAATTCAAACGTTCGGTGGAAATTTATTTTATTTTTAAGTTAAGCGAGAAATGACTTAAGTAAAATGGCTTAAGCACGTCAACAGGGGGTATAAAAAGTAAACAAAACGAGAATAAAAATGCACGAAACACAATGTGGACCACTACGGGTACATAGAATGAATCGAAAAGCTTGGTTCGAGGTACTTACCCGTTGAAGATCGAAGAACGATGAAGAACGAATGAAGAACGTCGAAGAACGGTTGAAATCTTTGCGAAATTCCTCACGGAAAACGTTACGGAAACGTTTCGGAAGCGCCTCGGCTTAGATTTTCTTCACGGAAACAATTTTTCCAAGCAAATTCGAAAGAGAGAGAAGTGCCTAAGGGGCTGAACCCCTTCCTTCTTGCCTTCCTCCCCTATTTATAGCAAAATAGGGGAGGTGGTTGCCGCCCAGCTCGCCCAGGCGAGCTCAGCTCGCCCAGGCGAGCAGGGTTGCTTCCTCCAGAAGCAACCGCCTTCTGGAGGAATATTCCAGAGGGCCCAAGTGGGCCTGGGTGCTATTTGCACCCCCATTTTTATTAAGTACACCCCCCTCTGCTGTTTTTTGGTGATTCTTTTTTCGTAAAGTTACGGAAACTTACGAATTTCGTAACGATACTTGTTTTCTTTCCGTAATGTTACGGAACCTTGCGGATTACATAATCATCCCCTTTTTGACTTACGGAATGTTACGGAACCTCACTTAATTATGCAACGATGCTTCCATTTGATTTCCGGTGTGTCACGGAAACTTACGGATTGTGCATCAATATTTTTTTGGTTTTTCGGCATGTCCTGGAATTTCACAAATTGCCTAATGATGGGTGCCAAGCACCTCACGAGGACCAAAGAATGGTCGCACGTCATCGAGCAAAGGTCCCCGGACGAAATTAGGGTATGACAGTTGCCCCTCTTTACTTGTCTTTTATTGGAGATAAAAGGAAAGTAAAGATAAGACACTAATTTCGTTCCTCTCGATTTGACGAGAGTCGCAGGTGACCATAAAATTTCCATATGCAAATGACTTGTTCTCCCCAAAATTTCACAAATTGCCTAATGATGGGTGCCAAGCACCTCACAAGGACCAAAGAATGGTCGCTTGTCATCAAGCAGAGGTCCCCGAAAATCAGTGTATGACACTAATTTCGTTCCTCTCGGTTGACGAGAGTCGCGGGTGACCATGACTTGTCGCTCCTAGAATTTCACAAATTGCCTAATGATGGATGCCAAGCACCTCACAAGGACCAAAGAATGGTCGCATGTCATCAAGCAAAGGTCCCCGAAAATCAGTGTATGACACTAATTTCGCTCCTCTCGGTTGACGAGAGTCGCGGGTGACCATGAAATTTCCGCATGTAAATGACTTGTTGTTCCCGGGGGAACAAAAGGTGCAGAAGACTATGTCAGCCTCTGCATGCTATCAAGCGTTCTGTCTTACAGATAGCAAAAGAATGTTTATACGGATAACCACTCGGGTATTTCCGCGTATCATCGGGCCCGCCGCCTCTGGATGATACAAGGGTGCAGAATGACCAAACTTGGTCTCTGCTTGTCATCGGGCCCGCCGCCTCTGGATGACAAATGGGTGCGAATAACCGTAAGGTATCTCCGCGTATCATCGGGCCCGCCGCCTCTGGATGATACAAGGGTGCAGAATGACCAAACTTGGTCTCTGCTTGTCATCGGGCCCGCCGCCTCTGGATGACAAAAGGGTGCGAATAACCGTAAGGTATCTCCGCGTATCATCGGGCCCGCCGCCTCTGGATGATACAAGGGTGCAGAATGACCAAACTTGGTCTCTGCTTGTCATCGGGCCCGCCGCCTCTGGATGACAAAAGGGTGCGAATAACCGTAAGGTATCTCCGCGTATCATCGGGCCCGCCGCCTCTGGATGATACAAGGGTGCAGAATGACCAAACTTGGTCTCTGCTTGTCATCGGGCCCGCCGCCTCTGGATGACAAATGGGTGCAAATAACCGTAAGGTATCTCCGCGTATCATCGGGCCCGCCGCCTCTGGATGATACAAGGGTGCAGAATGACCAAACTTGGTCTCTGCTTGTCATCGGGCCCGCCGCCTCTGGATGACAAAAGGGTGCGAATAACCATAAGGTATCTCCGCGTATCATCGGGCCCGCCGCCTCTGGATGATACAAGGGTGCAGAATGACCAAACTTGGTCTCTGCTTGTCATCGGGCCCGCCGCCTCTGGATGACAAAAGGGTGCGGATAACCGTAAGGTATCTCCGCGTATCATCGGGCCCGCCGCCTCTGGATGATACAAGGGTGCAGAATGACCAAACTTGGTCTCTGCTTGTCATCGGGCCCGCCGCCTCTGGATGACAAAAGGGTGCGGATAACCGTAAGGTATCTCCGCGTATCATCGGGCCCGCCGCCTCTGGATGATACAAGGGTGCAGAATGACCAAACTTGGTCTCTGCTTGTCATCGGGCCCGCCGCCTCTGGATGACAAAAGGGTGCGAATAACCATAAGGTATCTCCGCGTATCATCGGGCCCGCCGCCTCTGGATGATACAAGGGTGCAGAATGACCAAACTTGGTCTCTGCTTGTCATCGGGCCCGCCGCCTCTGGATGACAAAAGGGTGCGAATAACCGTAAGGTATCTCCGCGTATCATCGGGCCCGCCGCCTCTGGATGATACAAGGGTGCAGAATGACCAAACTTGGTCTCTGCTTGTCATCGGGCCCGCCGCCTCTGGATGACAAAAGGGTGCGGATAACCGTAAGGTATCTCCGCGTATCATCGGGCCCGCCGCCTTTGGATGATACAAGGGTGCACGTCACATGACCTCAGGGTCAGTATGACAAAGATTATGGGGCGGCCGACAAAAGCAAAGCTCTTGCTCCTACGTATCCTCCAATGAGGAACTCAGACCTACGTAGTTCTGGATAACTTGTGAGACTTGAAAAGTTTCCATCGGAAAATGCTGACATCTCCGGAAAGGGCGTAGATGACCATATTGGTCTCTGCTCGTGAATCACACTTGGGGTCACTGAATGACGAGGTGCGGATAACCGTAAGGTGTCTCCGCGGGCTACCAGCTCTTGAGTCATGGCAACAAAAGGCGGTGTGGTCGACAAAAGCGAGGCTCTTGCTCCTACGTATCCTCCAATGAGGAACTCAGACCTACGTAGTTCTGGATAACTTGTGAGACTTAAAAAGTCTCGGTGTTTTCTCCACTAACATGCAAACATGCTTTAGCAAAGAGACAAATATTCCAACTGATTTAGAGCAGCATATGCTTTTTTGAGTGAAAAATAATGCGTCTACCGGGGAAAGAGAGTCTGCTGATGAAATCTCCCATAACCATAAATGAGATTTTGGATGTTAGCATTTCGTTTCTAAATGACCATTTAGAGGAAACACTGGGTTCGACAAAAATAGAAGAAATCCACTCAAAGTGTATCAATCTCGCACAGGTAAGTGTTTCATCCTAATTCCGAACCATAGATATGTCATGACTTGACTTTGCAAATTATTTCCTATCGAATCAAAAATTACATGCATGATCATGGATCAATAGGGCTTCCCTTGGGAATGGGTTCTTTTGGTGGTTTCTTCTTTCGGCTTTTGTGTGTTTTTGGCTTTTGATTTTCCTGACTTTTTCTTTTTCTGTTTTTTTTTGTTTAGTGCGGGGCGAGGAAAAAAGGGTCGCTAGCGCACGGGATTTTGGTTGGTAATTAAAGGGAGAAGACCATTTTAGGTCGTGGTTTCCTTTCCTTCTTTTTTTGTTCATTTGGTGACAATTCTGTATTGTTCAGATATTGTCCGGTCCAAAGACCTCTCTGCACATTTCTTCTGTTTTCTTTCGATCCTTGATCAGGAGCTTTCTTTCCTTCTTTTCTTTTTTTCTTTCTCCCATTCTTTGATTGGGAATTTTCTTTCTTTTCTTTTTGCTTTCTCCCACTCTTTGATTGGGAATTTCCTTTCTTTTCCTTTTTTGCTTTCTCTTTGATTGGAAATTTTCCTTCTCTTCCTTTTTGCTTCCGAGGGTAAGGATTATGGTGAGTCAGGATTTTGGCTCAAGGATTGTAGAATGGCTAGACATGATACATGTCGGGGTTTGGTTTGGCTCAAGGATAAAAGGGATGCCTCACATTATTTCCATGACACAAATGCAAAAATGATGATTTGGAAACTTTATGCAAAACTGGTCATGCATACACCTATGCGGACACTCAAGTGTCAAATTTTTATGGTCATGTGATGCTAGGGCTCAGGATTCATTTCCTCTATTTTAATCAACCCAATGTTTCCAAAATATGTTCTTTTATCAATTTGTGCATTCATCTGAGTCCATATCGGGCGTCCGGGGAAATTTCACAGCATTCACCCTTCAGGTGTAGACGCATTTTCCAAAAATTGGTTATGATCAATGAATTTTTTCAAAGAAAAGTTGGAAATCGTCTCTTTTCAAAAGCATGTCGTTTTTTAGCTAGACAACTTATTTTCCTTTTTTCTCTTTTTTTTTATTATTATCATTTGTTTATTTTTTTTCTTGTTTGTTCTCTTTTTCTTTACTTGCCCTCTTCTTTCCCTTTTGTTCTCTTTTCCATTTCATTTTCTCTTCTTTTCTATTTTTATTTTTATCATGATTTTTTTTTTGTTTATTTTACATATATACTTTTGGACGATGTTCCTAAACGAAGAACTCTACACGATTCCAGAATTTCAAACATCATTGATAGTAGTGATATATAAATACTAACGCAACAATCTAAACAAAAATGTATGCGCTGCACAAATGACAATCGAAACAATAAAAACAAACGTTAGTCTCTCAAGTCAAAACAATAACATAGAATAAAAATGACAAAAGAAATATGAAAGAAAACATGAATCTGGGGATCTCCCAGTCACGTATCTCCACTCCCTCCCAAGAAGTCAAGCAAATCGGCCATCTCCTCATCCTCGTGGGCTTCTTCTCCATCGCCGGGAGCTGCTGGGGGTGCCTCTCCTGCTTGGGCCTCGGGCCAATCTCCGGGCCATGCGACCTCTGCCCTGAACTGGTCTGGAGTAGGGCATGAAAAAGAAGCGGAGCCCTGGCTCTGCATGCTAAGGCTCATCTGGTACAGACAGTCATGGGTCCGTACATGTGCTCGGTGGTTGGCCGCCTGCTGGCGAACCAAATGCCGTAAATACTGCTCCATGTCAAATGCCCCAGCCTGGCCAGCCTGATGAGGTGGTGGGGGCGCGCCTGCGGCCTGTGGAGCATCACCCTGAGCCTGTCTCTGGGTACAGTACTTCTCAATAAAAGCCCGGGTGATGGGCGGCCGAATCACCTTGGTAGGTGCAACGGGGACTCCGAACGACTGGCAGAGTCCTGTGATCAGTGCGGGGAATCCCAGGGCCCTGTTGGACTTATCTGGGTCCAAAGGGTGCCTAGTGGGCGCCATACCTGCAAAAATATATATGGCATCAGCGATCAACTGAGCCACATGGATGCTCATCCGCGTCAGGATGGCGTACACCAGCTGGCACTTAGGCATGGGGAGGTCGGAATTATGATCGGTGGGCAGGATGTTGCTGAGGAGCAACGTCATCCATATCTGGGTCAGGGTGGTCATGTTGGTGCGCATGATTCGCACTCGCCTCCCTGCAGCAGTCCGGGCAAAATCCTGCCCCGGTATACATAGCAGCTGGGCGATGGCCTCCTCATCGAACCCATCAGACCGGTTCCTCCTCTGGCCATACTCGCATTCCTGGCCCTCTTCCAATACCATCGGATATCCCAGGAGCTGGCTGATAGCGTCGGCATCGAACGGGATCCACTGACCCCTAACCCAGGATCTCATGTCACGCACGCCCTCCTCTGTTGGCCAAGCATTGGCATAAAACTCAAGGACTACTTCTGGATCAAACTTGGCCATGGGAGTAACCAGTGGTGCCCACCGCCGGCGCCCTATTTCCTCCTGGAAATCAGTATACTCGTCGTCCCTGAGCTGGACGCGTCGCTCCCGGAGAAACGACCATCCCTTGATGGCTTCGAAGCGCTGCTGGTGTACAACGCTCCTAAAGCGGTGACTGTCGTACTCCGGGGCGGAACTAGTTCCTTCGGCCGCCTTGTCCTTCCTGGACCTCTTTGAGGCAAGCTTCCTCGGGGCCATTCCTGCAAAGGCAAACATTCGGAAAGTTAGTTTTACCAGTGGGACATTACTCTTAAAGCAAAAATGGCATATAACCTCCTCCCATAAATACAAACATCAATGTAAATTTAGAGCAAGCTTATGCGCATATTTCCTTACAAACGTTCTCTTGCACAGGACATTCTATTAACCGAAAAAAAAATGCACCCATGTACAATCAAGGCAGCTTCGTTACCTAGATTATTTACACGTACTTCCAAGGTGTATTTGTTACTTACATCACACACATCTCCTTGGCTAAATTCACATACATGCATACTCAAAGCATTTTGGGGTACCAAAAATTGCACATGTGCACCTCTTGGTATTTCTAATACCTAAACATACACAAACTTCATGATGAATCTTGACTATCTACACAATAAGGTGCTACATTTCATGCTCTTTTCAAGTTTTTGCTACCTAAAGCCGCATGCAAATTCAAGTATATTTTCCTTTGCTGACTAAAATTGTATTAAAATTAAAAGGTTTTTTGGTAATGTATCTTCTTTACATAACATGCAACATATTTATGTATATTTTTTTTTGTGAGACATTTTGACTACCAAAAATTATATGTACATACATCCAAGTATTTCGCTATCATACCCAAAGTGTAAATTGCCAAAGGTATTTTGCTACCTATTCTAAACCTACACATTTATGATGAGCAAAATTCCTAACCATCTAGGCATAGGGAAAATATTGTAGCGTGGCCCATAGCCGATTGCTGGCCAAAAAAAGGGTAACTTTACCCAATATGCACCTCCTTTTGTGCTCTTTTTGCATAAAATTTCAGTTTCTAGGACTAGGATATATGTGGGGCAATTACTCTAGCCTTTTTCGGGAATGAATACATATTCCAAAAAAATAGAAAATATGCACAAACCAAAATATCCCATGGGTTGTCTCCTTACAAAAGTCACACGCTAATGCCATTGAGGCATTTCACCGAACACTTGGTGGGCGCGCGTTTAGGCATCAATAGCAAGAGAACGGGGACAATGTGGCATGTCCTATTGTTTCAAAATGCATTATAGGCCTAGGGCCATCTCATACCAACCCCTAATTCAACCTAATCAAGCAAGAAAACAAATCAAAATTGCCCCATATATTTGAGCACACTCCTACAATTTAGAGCACAAAAAGGAGATCAAAATACACCAATTAAAAGCTAGAAAGCTTAGGGATGGAATACTTACTTGTTGGTGATGAACAAAAGCGCAAAACGGAATCAAAAAATGCGAAAAAGGATGACCCTAGGGCTGCAAATTCGTCAATCCCGTGGGTATGGCTTTTGAAAGGGGGGAAAAGAAGTTTTTGAATGTAAAAATGCCCCCCCTTTCGTCATTTTTATAATTTGGTGCAGGGGTGGCTCGCCCAGGCTCGCCCAGCTCGCCCAGGCGAGCTAACCTGCACTTTTTTTTTTTTTTTTTTTTTTTTTTTTTTTTTTTTTGAGGGGAACATTAACCATGTCCCCTCCCTTCTCATGGATTAGCATTTTGCCTAACTTGAACTTACTTAGGTTAGAATTAGGCGTTGATTACTTATTTTATTATTACTCTTTTCCTTTTTAAAACAAACAAATAGTAAAAGAAAGCCGCAAAATACAAAGGATACGGGGCTGCCTTGCAGCGACATTCCCTGCTTGTTTCGCACAGAGAAGGGCAACGATCGGTCGGTCGTGACCCCATCCCCGCTTGCGTTCATCCTTAAGTACCTGCAATTAATAAACAACCAGGTATGGCCAATCTTGACCGCATCATTACTCTACCTTGATTGGTTTCTGCCGTTCATGTTTTGTCTCCACTCCAGAAGGTAGCCCAAGGTGATCCTGCCCCTGTTTTACCACAACAATATACATGCGTATGCGTATGCGTATGCATGAATGTTTTCAAACGCGGAAAATTTAGGGAAAGTTGGTTCAGGTTCAATTCTAATTAAGCGCTTGGGGGATCCCATGAACTGAGCGGAAGGGCTCAGGCGATCACAAATTAACGCAAGGCGTGAAACTAACGTGGGGACTAAAAGCCTCAAATCCATGTTCATTTCTTTGAAAGATCGTAACAAGAGATACAACGGACCAGAAATCCCTGGGGGAAATCTAGAAAACGCATAAAGATAGAGAACATGCAGCGACATCCTTAATTGCCCCAGCTTCTAAGCATAATATTGTTTGACGACATCAGAGTTCACGGGTGAAGGTAGCTCTTCGCCATCCATGTTGGTAAGCACCAGGGCTCCTCCGGAAAAAGCCCTCTTCACAACAAAAGGCCCTTCGTAGTTCGGGGCCCATTTCCCTCGATGGTCCTTGACAGCATGGGACATTTTCTTTAGCACAAGGTCTCCCTCATGGAACTTGCGTAAGCGTACTTTCTTGTCGAATGCACTCTTCATTCTTTGTTGGTATAAGCGCCCATGACTCATGGCCGTTAAGCGCTTACCCTCAATGAGGTTGAGCTGATCGTAGCGTGTTTGAGCCCACTCTGATTCCTTTAATCCGGATTCTGCCAAGATCCTTAATGACGGACTTCTACCTCGAACGGTAACACCGCCTCCATCC
>NW_021144524.1:0-34742 GCF_004193775.1 Glycine soja | reverse complement strand
TGAAAACTGACCTAGCATGTTACTATTTATAGCTAAGTGTATTCACGACCTATTATTTACTCTATTTAATTTATTTTTATTATTTTATAAAAAAAGAAACTCTATTTTATTCCCTATCAAATGATTAAATCAAATGTCTTTTTTTTTCCTTCAAATCATTATTTCTCATTATTATTTATTTATAAAAACTTGATCATTTTTCTAAAACTCTATTTATTTAAAAAAAATAAAAATTCTTTTTAAATTGGCTTACGAAAAATGGGATCACCATATATACAGTTATAGCTAATTATCCTAATTAAGAGAGTAATTATTACAAATAAATGTGCATCCCATACAATTTGTTGTGGTATTTAATTCCGTTGACATCCCCCCTCAAAGTGATGCCCGGAAATCGACCAGCATCATTTGCCAAGTAGAAAATTGTGTCGCTGACGTGTCAATGTTTTTGTGTAAATGTCGGCTATTTGAATGGAAGTTGAGATGTGTGGTAGACTGGTGACTTTCGATCATAGGCATCGCGAATAGAGTGACAGTCAACCTCAATATATTTAGTCCGTTCATGGTAAACTGGATTTTCTGCAATTTGTATGGCACTGGTGTTGTCAACATGCAGCGGAGTTGGTTGTGCTTGAGAGAATCCAAGCTCTGTGAGGAGACCATGCAACCATATTATTTCAGAACAAGCGGCAAACATCGCGCGATATTCTGCTTTAGTGGAGGACTTTGAGACTGAATCTTGTTTCTTACATTTCCATGAAATAGGAGCATTTCCTAGGAACATACACCAGTCAATAGTAGATTTTCTTGTGTCTGGACAACCAGCCCAATCAGCATCACTGCATGCTTGGAGTTGTACGGAGGAATCAGTAGGAAAAACAGACCATGCTTTGGGGTGCCAAGGAGGTATCTAATGATCCGTTTTACTGCTGAAAGATACAAATGCCTCGGAGATTGCATGAACTTACTCACGGTGTGGACAACAAAAGAAATATCTGGGCGAGTGATAGTTAAATAGATGAGACTTCCCACGAGCTTGCGATAGTGAGTGGGATCATCAAGAAGTTCACCTTCATCTCTCCGATATTTAACATTAACTTCCATGGGAGTGTCAACAGGGGTGGCATTTGGGAGTCCAGTTAGTTGGACCAAGTCTTGAATATACTTGTGTTGACATAGAGAAATGCCTTGGTGATGATAATGCACCTCTAAAACCCAAGAAATAAGTGAGATGGCCTAAGTCTTTCATCTGAAACGTTGAATGCAACTGATTTTTGATTCTAGAAACAACATCTTGATCTGAACTAGTGACCACAATGTCATCCACATAAACAAGAAGCACCACGATGCCTTTAGGAGTCCTTTGTAGGAAAAGAGAGGGATCATACTGACTTTGAGTGAATTCAAAAACAAGTAGTGTCGAGCGAAACTTTTCAAACCATACTCTTGGTGCCTGTTTTAATCCATATAAAGAGCGTTTCAATTTGCAAACAGTATTAGAAGGAGAGGAAAGGTCAGGATGTGATGCAAAAAAGTATACATTTTCTTGGAAAATGACATTTCTAGATACTCGAATCCTACGGATGGTAGGATCAAAACATAGAAAGCCCTTTTGATGAGGAGAATATCCAAGAAAGGCACATTCAACAGATTGTGCAGTGAGCTTCGTGTGTTCTCTTGGAGGAAGATGGACATAACACACACAACCAAAGATACGAAGATTGGAGTAATTGGGTGGGTGACCATATAACCGATTGAAAGGGGATTCATTACCTATTGATGGAGATGGCAATCGGTTGATAAGATGAACTGCAGTGGAAAGGGCTTCACACTAAAAATGTGATGACACATGAGACTCTAGCAAAAGGGTGCGGACAACATCAAGCAAATGTCAATTTTTTCTTTCCGCTACCCCATTTTATTGTGGAGTTTAGGGGCATGACCTTTGGGATACAATGCCATTGGATCGCAAAAAGTCCTGAAATGAGTGTGACATGTATTCTCCCCCATTATCAGAGCGAAATACTTTTATTTTTGACGAAAATTGGGTCTGAACAAAAACATGGACAATTTTGAAAGTGGAAAAGACTTCATCTTTTGATCACAGAATATAGACCCAAGTGAAGCGACTATAATCATCAATAAAAGTTACGAAATATTTATAATGAGCATGAGATATAATCGGTGCCATCCCCCAAACATTACTGTGGACGATTTCAAAAGGTTGTGTTACATTAGACTGATGTGTTGGAAAAGGCAGAATTTTACTTTTACCAAGTTTACAAGGAATACAATTTAAATGAACAACATTAAGAGATGAATTGTGTTTATTTCCAAGATAAGTAGATTTGAGCAAGTCATGAAGTACATTTGCCTTTGGATGTCCAAGACGCTTATGCCACACTTGGTAATCAACAAGAGCAAAATTACAAGAAACTAAAGGCAAAGAAAGACTGGAAGGCAATGAGAAATGGATTAGGAAAAGGCGTCCAACTTTAGGCCCCTTCGCGATTATCTTTCCTAAGTGTTGATCCTGCACAAGACAACCAAACTGTGAGAATTGTACTTGACAATCATTGTCAACTAATTGACCAGCTGAAATGAGATTACTAGTGAGACCAGGAGAAACAAAAACATTGGTTAGAGATGGAGAAATATCACCAGTGGTTGTGATAGGCAAAGGATTTCCATCAGCGGTGTGTATCTTGAGGTCTCCAAGATATTTTTTGATATTAGTAAGAAATTAAGCATTGTTGGTCATGTGGTTGGAAGTCCCCGAATCAAAATACCAAGGGGAAGAGGATTTACCTGAGAATCCTAAAGCAGAGAATGCATAAATAATCATTTGTTGAACAATTTCAGGGGTCATAGTCGGAGCAGGATCAGGAGCTCGTTGCTGAACAGGTGTTGGATTGGCTGAATTATTAGGAACAGTACGCATGTCATGGCTTCTTGGTTTTCCTCGAGCCACATATGCCACTGGAACAATAGCGGATTTGTGATCTTCAATGATGGACTGTGTAAGGAGGCAATGTTCTTCACGCAATAGAGCATTGAAACATGCATCCAATGATGCTACAGGATTTCTATGCATGAGGTTAGACTGAATACCTTCAAAATCATATCTCAATTTCATAAGAAATTGATCGCGTTTACTAGTTTCATGGACTGTTTGGTGTAACATCCCATTTTTTTCGTAAATAAAATTTTAGAGAATAATGATGTTTTATAATTAAATAAATAAAGAAAAATAGTGATGATAAAATAATGATTTGAGAGAAAATAAAAAGGGTATTTTATTTATTTGTATGATAGAGAATAAAAATAAAGTTTGTTTTTATAAAATAATAAATAAATAAATAGAGTAAACCTAGTTATAAATAGCATTAGGTCAGTTTTCACACTGACGGTGCCTCTTCTTTCTCTCATTTTCGTTTTTCCCCTTCTCCTCTCAAAACCCTCTCTTTTTCCCGCAGCCTATCAAACCTATCTCAGAAAAATGATGATCTCGGACTCATTCACCGTTGGATCATTGTGAAATTTGAGTAACGCGTTCACAACCCAATTCTGAACATTCTCACCGTTGGTAATTCCATAATCATATCTGGGATTAGAGGAAATCGCTTCGCATTGTAGCCTTTTATTTTCCCGCAGAAATCCAAAACTGTCTCGGTAAAACTGTGATCCCAAATTTCATAACCATTGGATTGTAGTCGAATTTTGATATGTTGTTTCAAATTCAATTGTGCACACTTTCACCGTTGGGATTTACGATATAATATTTGTGGAGGGAGAAAAATGAATCGCATGAAGGCAGTACAAGTGGAGGCTTCAATCCCTTCTCCGTCTCTCTGACGTTTGGGAACTCTATCAGAGCAGTCGGTGGAAAAACTAGAGGAATCTCAGGAAACCACTAGCAATGTCGGTGTCACTGTCGGAAGACACGTGAGTGTGCTTAGAGGTAAGGGATGGGTTTATCGCAATTGGGGGTTAGAATGAACATGTGTAAGGATCCTTAGAGAACTAAATTTGGGTTTATTTTGGGATGTTTATTGAATTATAATTTTTCCTTTATGATTATAAATACAATATTGTTGTGTTCTACGTACCAATTAATGTTCTGATGAGAATTAATTAATAAACTTGAGTGTTCTTGATGTTTTTGCATCTTGACCCATGATTTTGATATAATTGTCTGAAATTATTTGAAGGATTTTATTGCCCATGTTGTGACAAACCTTTTGTATAAATTATTATCTTGAGATTATGAAATGGTGATTCAAATTTCGAGTATGTGATAAATTGAACCTGTGATAAATGGTGAAATAAATGTATATTGATGTGTGTCTATTGAGTTGTGAGCTATGAACTGTGCAATCACACAATTATAAGACCCTTTAATGGCAACGGATATTGTGATGGGATCCACTATGAGAACCCGACGGGTTAAAATGACTTTGAAAACAATTGAGTAAATGTGTGTATTGCATAGTTCATAGGTAAAGTGTATATGATTCATGAGGTATAATAACATGTTAAATTGAGATTATACCATTGTGATTGGGATTAAGTGTATATGATAAATTGAGTATGTATATGATTGAGATATATATATGCATTGAGGTGTTGTGTGCATTGAGTTGTGAACTATGAATTGTACAATTACACGATCATAAGTCCCTTTAAGGGCGATGAGTTAATGCTAAGTCCCTTTTAGGGCGACGAGTTAATGCTAAGTCTCTTTTAGGGTGACGAGTTGATGCTAAGTCCCTTTTTGGACGACGAGTTAATGTTAGGTCCCTTTAAGAGCGACGAGTTAATGATAAGACCCCTAAAAGGCGACGAGTTGATGATAAGACCCTTAAAGGGCGACGAGTTAAAATTATTTTGAGAACAATTGAAGAGTCGTGTGTTTTGTACAATTCATAGATAGAGTCTGTGTGCTAAAATGTTTTTGTTAGACAAGTGGCCTCAGATATCTTAAGAAGGGGGGGTTGAATTAAGATATTCCAAACTGTTTCCCCTAATTAAAAATCTATTTCACTTTTTACTCAAGTTATGAATTCCCTTAATGACAATCTTCTTAAATATTAATTCAAATGAAACAATTTGAATATGAATATAAAGCAATAATAAATAAAGGAGATTAAGGGAAGAGAAAATGCAAACTCAGTTTTATACTGGTTCGGCCACACCCTTGTGCCTACGTCCAGTCCCCAAGCAACCCGCTTGAGAGTTCCACTATCTTGTAAATTCCTTTTACAAGTTCTAAACACACAAGGACAATCCTTCCTTTGTGTTTAGAGATCCTTTACAACAAGAGACTCACAGTCTCTTAATCCCTTAGAGAATGAGAAGAAGAAGAAGAACAAATCTCTCTAGAAAGAGATGGATTTTATAGATTGAGCACTCAAATAATTCCTTAATGAATTGCAATTTAATTGGCCAAGGAATTCTTAAGAGGATAAAATGAATTTGCTCTTTGAGAGGATAAACACTTTTTTTGTTCTGAAAAACTCTGAGCAATTTCGTGTTTAAGTCACATATATATAGACCATTGGTGGTCATGAGTAAAGCCCTTGAAAAGTTGACTCTTGAAATTATTTTTCTGAAAATCGTGTCTGGTAATCGATTACAGTAATTGTGTAATCGATTACAGCTTTTAAAATTTGAATTAAAACGTTTACTAACTGCTGGTGATCGATTACCAAAATTGTGTAATCGATTACACAGTCTAAAATTTCGAATTCAAATATTTGTAGCTGTTATAAAACGTATTTGGCCACTGGTAATCGATTACATCCTTTGGTAATCGATTACCAGAGAGTAAAACCTTTGAGAAACACTTTTTAATTTAAATCACTTGGTCAAACCTTTGCTAATTCAATTAGGAATTCCCTTCCTAATATTCTAGTGATCATCTTGATGTTGTGACTTGTAATCTTGAAGTATTGTCTTGAATTTTAATCTTGAAAAGCCCATTTGCATCAATTGCAACACATCATCATGATCATCATCAAAACATCAAAGCCAATTGCATCTACAGTTTTCTGGGTTGGATCTGAATCAGGAGGGAGAGGCCCTGACAGACTCTTCGGAGTGTAGGCCTTGGGAGTCACACGGTTTAACTACTCCTTTAAGCCTATGTTGATCCCATATGGTTGGAGCATTCTCGCAAAACAGTGACCCTGACTGGTCTCCCTATGATATTACCTGGTGAGAGTGACTTGACTTGCTAGTGTGTGGTTTGTCTTCTCATGTACTCCTAGGCGCCTGACGAGGTTTTTCACTGACATGGTACCACATTGCATATAGGCTTGAGTCTTAGCATAACTGCTGCATACGCTTGCTAATTGTTTAATATGAAATTGATGTGTTATTATGTCTTGATCGGAGTGTGTGATTCTTGTGTATTGTGATTGATGATTGAATGGTGTGATTGATGATTGAAAAGTAAATTTTGAATGACAAAGTGATGAAATAATGTGAGATATGCTAAGTAAATTGTATTTGGATACTATATGTTCTCTTGTTTCTCTTTAGTAGTTAGGAATGTGATAACTCACTCCCGGTTTGCTATTTGCGTTTGGATCCTGTGATGATCTTGAACTTTGTGTTCGGGGGAGCAGATGGATAGGTGGATGACTATGAAGAACCTCATGCTAGAGGACACGGGAACACAACACTCTGATAGGATGTGACATTAGGATAAAGGTTCTATATTAATTGTATGAAGTTTTGACGGCCTTTTTTGAGCCGAGATGACTTTATTATTTATTTGGACAAGTTTGAATATGATTTAGAAGAAAGTGAATGTGAGCTTTTTACCCCCTTTGAAAGGCTTGTATTTAAAAATGTTTTAAAAATACTTTTAATTAATATTTGAATTTTTATTCCTTTGTTAGTATATATGTGAGGGGTAGAGGGTGTCACATTTGGACTGAACTGAGGCCTTCAAAAGGCAAGTCCGCATAAACTATATCAGTGTATTCAGCCCAAAGATTCATGAATTGAGAGTAAAAATCAGAGATGGAGTGACTATCCTATCTAAAGGTAGCGATGTCGTGTTCAAGCTGGAACCTTCGAGCTTCATTGTTCTCACTGTAGACTTTCTTCAAGTAATTCCACATTGTGGCTGCTGTCTTGTAAGGCCGAAGATTCAGGACAATGTTGGGATCGACAGAGTCTAAGATCCAGGCCATGACTTGAGCATCTTTGAGTGTCCATTTGGCGTGTTCAACCTTAGTTGTGTCTTTGTCAAGGACGGGAGAGCTGCCATCAACATGACCCCATAAGTCTTTTCCTGTGACAAAGATCTGGAATTGGAATGCCCAAGCTGAGTAGTTTTTGCCATTAAGGCGAACCAAGAGAACATCATACTTTTCGGTAGACATGGAACAAGGGATGGTAATCTGGACTCGGAAGGAAATGACCAAGAAACAGAAAAAAAACAAGGACTTGTAGAGAACGGAAACTTGGACGAGGCTGAAAGAACAAGGAAAGAAGTGCAGACTAGGGTCTTGGATCGAAACCTAGGCTGATACCATGTTAAACTCAGAAAAGGTTAGGCCAAAAACTACTTGCTCCTCATGGAGATTTCTCATATAAATACACTTTATTTACAACCTGTCAAGCTGATTTTCAACCCAATAAATAGCTAAACTGTGATATATACAATTACAACTAATTATCCTAATTAAGGGAGTAATTGTTACAAATAAATGTGCAATCCCATACAATTTGCTGTGGCATTTAATTCCGTTGACATGCAACAAGGACTCCAACCTGCCCTCCCTTCTCCCTTGAGTAAAGGGCTGAATGGAGTGTTGATATGATCCTGTCTGAGAAGAAAAGCTCGATGTCAAACAAGTCAAACCTCAAATCAATGTTCCTGTTGGGATAGATGATGTTTGCAAGGAGGCTGAAGTCACCATTACTTTGTTGAGTCAAAGTACACTGCATTGATGTTTGCATTAGGCATGTCAAAGGAGGGGTTCCTTGGCTTGATTCCAAGGAAAATGATCAGAGTTGTATGAGCATAATGATGAATATGAGGCACAACACTGCATCAAACCATATGATAGGATTAGTCCTTTGAAATGGAGGTTGCCTTGGTATCGGTGGTTGTGGCCTAATTGACTTTGTTGTAACATAATTTGGTGCATCTGATTCTTGAGAACGTTGTTTGATTGGTTATTTTGATATGACAATTTGGCCAGGAGAGATTTTCTTGGTTTGCCCTGTGGATAGGAGTGGAGGTGGAGGTGGGAGGGCAAGCATTGTTTGAGAAATTAGAATGAGTTCAGGCTGCTAGAAAAAAAGGTTACACTTCATTCACTCAAACAAAAACAATGAGGGAGATATGTATCTAGAGATTAAGATTGATGATGTTTATTTATTTATTCTAAGTGGAGTGATGGATTAAGGAAAGTGAAGAGATAAAGAGGCTTTTAATTTAGTAGTGGGAACGACAAAAAGGAAGGAAAATGAGGAGCAAAGTTGAGCTATATTGAATGTTGGTGGCATAACATCCACATTAATAAAAGTGTATATATATAATACTAGAAACTCTATCTAATCTCTTAAGTATCGACTAAGACTATTCATTAATAACTATGAGAAAGGATCATAACCTTATTAGTAAAATTCTAAAAACATTAGGACTCTAGTTCTGATCATGTAAGTATCATTCAAGGAGGCTTTTGGCTATCACTACTTTGGCAAAGATTGTGCTGGTTAGGTTTAAGTAAAAGGTTTTGAAATTTGGTTAGAAAAGCATGTTATCTTTTTTAAGGGCAATTAGTTGGATAGGATGGTTCTTCAGCCTCCCAATGATTTTTTTTTCTAGCTAGTTGCTGATAAATGGTTTAAAAGATTGAAATTCGGATGTGATGTTATTTTTATTTTTTATGGCTTTTTTTAATTTTTGACATGGATAATATATTGTTTTGGTTGTATTTCGCTCTTTCCATTCAAAAGAAAAAAGTGAGTCCAAGAACTGCAAACACTCGTAACAAAAGTTTTTAATATCCCAAGAATCCAATGTAATTTTTTTATTTTTTAAGAATACAAAACAAATTTTGATCATTTATTAAATGTTTCAAACATATACTATAAGAAAGGAACATAACCTTGTTAGTAAAATTCTAAAAACATTAGGACTCTAGTTCGGATCATGTAAGCATCATTCAAGGCTTTTGGCTCCCACTAATTTGGCAAAGATTTTGCTGGTTAGGTTTAACTAAAAGGTTTTTAAATTTGGTTAGAAAATGATGTTATCTTTTTTAAGGGCACTCCGTTGGATGGATAGGATGGTTCTTTAGCCTCGTGATGATTTTTTTGCTAGCTGGTTGATGATAGATGGTTTAAAAGATAGAGATTCCGTTGTGATTTTATTTTCATTTTTTATGGCTTTTTTTTTAATTTTTTTGACATGGATAATATAGTGTTTTGGTTGTATTTCGCTCTTTTCATTCAAAAGAAAAAAGTGAATCCAAGAACGAGAAAGACTCGTAACAAAATTTTTTAATATCCCAAGAATCCAATGCAAATTTTTTTATTTTTTAACAATACAAAACAAATTTTGATCATTTATCAAATGTTTCAAACATATTTAAGTATATTTAGGTATGAAAAAATTATAAATTTAAAAAATCACGATACCATGTTAACTCTTTGTGTCTATTTATTAAAAAAAATCCTTGGATGAGTGTTATATTATATAAATTTGAGTCTGTAGTATTAATTGAACAATAACAATATCTATTTATAACGGTAAATAAAATTCAGTTGATTTCAATTTTAAAATATAAAAAATAAATAAAACGAAATGCAAATTTAGTTAATAATATATTCGTATTGATTTTACTCTTGATAGCTTAATAGGTACACATCCCAATTTTTTTTATTTCGGCTATTATAAGTCACTCAAACTCTTTTAATAAGTATTTATAAATTAAAATTTGTTTATATCTTTACGTAACTATTGTCAATTTGCTGGCAATTTTGTAAAAATGGGTGCTATCTATTTCTCTTTATCTAAATCCTAAAATAAGTTAACTATAATGTGAGTTTAAGGAAATCCTAAGATAAAATATCTACACTTTAATAATTGAACTTCATCAATAATCCTATAGAAAATTTATTTGTCTTGTTTGCAACAATGTAAATATGGTGCTCAGCAGTAAATGGATTCATAAAATGACACACAAATCTAACATATTTGCATGCTGACTGAAAGTCAACTTCCACTGCCATAATTTTTTTTTTTACCAAAAATTTACCTTAGACAAAATATATAAAGATGAAATTCAAATTTTCATTTATTTTAAAAATGAGTATTTACCAAGACTTTATTATCTAAATATTTTTTATGACAAAAATTCACACGGACAACGTTATCTCAAATTTTTAAGAGATTTTTGAAATAAAATTATAAATTGAAAAGGTGGTCGAACTAAGCATATTAATTCTTTGGATCTATATTGCATTATATTATCTTATAAATTTGAGTCTTTAATACTGAACAGGAGCATTTTAAAAATTTTCCAATAAGCTACTAATTTTACTCTTTTTATTTCTCTATTCTAATTTGGCTCCAAAATTATTAAACTTAATGAATTTAAACAAAAATTATATTTTGGTACACTATTAACAAATTGAAAAGATGTATTTAAGAGGATAGAACCAAATGGAAGATTAGTTAGTAAGATATCCGTGTTGATAGTTTAATATATACATGCCAATTTTTTGAGTCTGGTCACTATGATACAGATATGGTATATCTCTCTTTTATGTATGATAATTTGATGATAAGTCTCTCAAACTGTTTTAATAATGATTTGGGCGCGCAAGTTCAACGAAGGCAAAAAAATCTATCATAAGGGTTAAAATGACCAAAATCAATCCTTAAGTAACTAACTAACTTTTGGCGGTAATTTTGAAATCGATGCTATCTATTACTCTCTGTAAGGCAAACAGAGCTAATTCATTATTCAGTAATCACTGATAGAAATCAGAGAGGAAGAAAGAAAACAATGTCTGATTATTACTTTGACGAGGAGGAGATACTAGAGTTGCTGAAGGAGGATGATTGGCCAGTCTTTGATGACTTATTTAACAATTTTGCCACTCAAGATTCTTCCCCTCCAGCTGATGAGATTCTTCCCGCCAATGAGGATTCTTCTCCTCTAGCGGATGATGAGATTCTTCCTGCCCATGAGGTTCTTGATGCTCCTGCCCCTCTTCCTGTTCCTCCTCCTGCACCTGCACCTAACAGGGTTCATACTTCTGCCACTGCTCTTGATCCTGCTCCTCAGATGGTTCTTGCCTCTCAGGACCCTTGTCATGTCATTTTGTCCGGTGACTCATCCCATTCAGTTCATCACAAGAAATACGAACATTGGACAATAGAAGAACACAAGTCATTTCTCTTTGGGCTTGAGATAAAGAAAGAGAAAGGATGGAAACAGATTTCAGATAAATATGTTCCATCAAAAACTGCATCTCAAGTTGCCAGTCATGCTCAAAAATACATCAAACGAAAGAATACCCCTATGAATGAGAGAAAGAGAAGAAGCATCCACGACACAATTTTAGAAGACATTGATTTAATCCGCATTGATCAACATAATTGGGTTCCACCAACTTCAAATTTTATAGTGCAGCCACATACTCTCGGCAGTAATTGGGTTCCATCAACTTCAAATCTTATGGTGCAGTCACATACTCCCGTTACTGATCAACATAATTGGATTCCTCCTTGTCCTTCGAATTTTGCAGTGCCACAATGTATTCCTCATGTTGATCAAGATAATTGGGTTTCACCTCCTTCAAATCTTGCAGCACAATCATGTACTGCCCATATTGATCAATATACTTGGGATCCACCTCCTCCAAATTTTGCAGTGCAGCCACCTACTCCTCATATTGATCAACATAACTGGGTTCCATCACCTCCAAATTTTGCACCACATACTTCCCTTATTGATCAAGATAATTGGGTTCCAACTCCTCCAGATTTTGCAGTGCAGCCACATGAAATGCAACGAGCACATCATATGCAGATGCAGCAGCTCAACTTACATAGTTCATCTCCTCAAATGGATGAATATAGAAATTTTAATAGTGGCCATCCCCAGAATGAGTTGGATCTTATTGCACAACAGATCCTTGAATATAAGAACAAGTTCAACCACAAAGACAATGAGGGATCAACTAGATAGATGTTATTAGATTATGCATTTATGGATTTCACTTTATTTAATTCTTTCTTTAAATAAAGATTGTGTCAGGTTATAGCTTAAGAATTGTTTAAGCACCATAATACGATTACGTTGTTGCATTCAGACGTCTATTATTTTAACAATAATCATGTTACTGTCCCGTGCTGCTTATAATTTGAAGCCAAGAGACATGACCAAAAGTTTTGATGTCAATTCATAAAAATCTTGGAAGAATCTGAATATAAAAGTTAGGCATTCTAATTGAGGAATCCGAGTTTAATAAATCTCACACCACTATCTCGTACTTCTAATGTAAGACTCAATTCTCATACTTTACTATTAGATACTAACAGGTAGTGTGTTTGTGGGTTGTTGTGATAAGTGTGTATATATGCAGGCTGTAAAAACTTGGGTAATATGTTATATGAAGTGTCACAAGTCAATTCCTTCAGAGACTTGTAATGTCAGCAAAATTCCAATATTGTGAGTAAGTCTGATTTCCCAAGTCTACGCAAAACATCTCCTTAGCATATTAATCTTTTCACTCGATGATAGTATTGCATTGCTTATTTGAATCAAATACCTGCATCTTTGTGAATTCTTTTCACTTCTGTCTAAACAAATTCATGTTCACACAATGGCTGTTAATGGAAATGATTATTTGCAGATATGTGTAGTGGCTGCCAAGCATGTCATAAGTGCGATGATGATACATTTGTCAGTAAATTCTATCATCTACATTGAACAAAGGTAGTAAATGGTAGAAGTCTGTATTGGAAATATGAATTACCACCATAGGCTACTTCGTGGAAAATCGGCAGTAACATGAGGTATAATGTTTCTCTTAGTTTTGCTTTCATGTTGTTTTATTTCTAACTATCATGAACAAATATAGTTAAGTTTCTACATTATCGTGTGAATATGGCTTAAACACGGTTGCTTTTGCTAATTGTTTCTTTGTAGTGCACAGTTGCAAATTGTATGATAGGCAGCTTGTATGTTTGTTAAAATTCCAAAAATTTTGCTCTCCTGTCTTGCCTGCACTCTCATGCTGGTCAACACAGTAGCAAATTGTATGATATGCTGCTTGTATGTTTGTTAAAATTCCACCAATTTTGCTCTCATGTCTTGCCTTCTCTCTGTGCTGGTCAACACAGTTTTAACTTTCCCAAAATGCTCAAGAGGTTTCTAATGTGTCATGCTGAATTAAAAGCTTGTGTATCTGTCTCCATGTAGTCGTCACTTGTCATTCTTATTCTCATATTAACTAAAAAGTGTGTTAGTTTGTTCATCTTTGAACTTTCTTATGATCACTATTTATTTTTGTAAGAGGTTGTGTGATAAAATGAAAGGTAGAGTGAAAGAGAAAAATAGAAGAAAAAAGAGAGAGAGGAAAAATGCTCAAATGGAAATTTGTCATGGTATTTTATGATTGTCTCACTTAGAATCATTCATGTTATTCTAACCAAATTTTGAAAAACACATATAAGCCATAAGACAAGTGGAAGAATCCCAAGTGGAAGAATCTTATCTTTGTGATGTACTTCCTAGCTACTAAGACACCAGTTGGTGGAACAGTAGTCAATCTCTATCTGGCATCTCCTATGCAACAACCAGTAAGTAAGACAAGTGGAAGAATCCCACACTCACTCTCACTTTAATCACTTTTAAGGTTCGTCTTACACTGTACTTAACCCTGTTCCCTTGTGCCTGTCCTTTAAGGCTCACATATGAAGTGTGCAATGTTAAACTCAAAAAAGGTTAATTTGGCCAAAAACTGCTTGCTCCTCATGGAGATTTCTCATATAAATACACTTTAATTACAACCTGTCAAGCTGATTTTTAGCCCAATAAATAGCTAAACTGCCATATGTGACACCCTCTACCCCGACATATATATAAATAAGCAAAATATATAAAAATATCGGTAACCAAACTCACACGGGTAAAAGGTTCACATTCACTTCACTATTATCAATTAAAACTTGTTAAAACATATTCGGCTCAAAATAAGGCTATCAAAATTTACATAGATATTTTGTTAAATCAGTGAAATAAAATAAAATAGACTAATATCATGCAATTAATATAAAAACTTATGTCCCACTGTCACATCCTCTCAGAGCATTGTGTCTCGACGTCCTTCAGCATAATGTTCCTTAAAGCAATTCACCTAGTCATCTGCTCCCTCGAACACAAAGTTCAAGATCATTACAGGATCCAAACACAAACAACACACGAGGAGTGAGTTATCACATTCCTAACTAATAGAGAAACAAGACAACTAGATATACATATCATATAAACCACATAAAACTTACTTACACGTAATTCACGTAATTCCAACACTTTGTCATTCAAAGTTCACTTTTCATCCATCAATCACACTTTTCAATCATTAGTCACATTATACAAGAATCACACGCTCTGATCAAGACATAATAACACCTCAATTTCATAATAAACAATTAGCAAGTGCATGAGACAGTTATGCTAAGACTCAAGCCTATATGCAATGTGGTACCATGTCAGTGAAAAACCACCCTAGGACGCTTAGGAGTACATAACAAGACACACCACACAATGAGTTTGTCAGGTCACTCTCACTAAGTAAGATCATAGGGAGACCAGTCAGGGTCACGATGTTTTGCGAGAATGCTCCAACCATATGGGATCAGCATAGGCTTAAAGGAGCACTCAAATCCGGTGACCCCCAAGGCCTACTCTCCGAAGAGTCCGTCAGGGCCTCTCCCTCCTGATTCAGGTCCAACCCCTAAAATCATTTTAGCACACAGACACTGTTCGTGAATTATACAATACCCACGACCTCACACTCGTGTTTTAAACACATACAACATATTGCGCTACAATTTAACACTGGTTCCTAAATAGGAAACCTACACTTTCTCTTTAACATTGCACATTTACACTTTTCTCAAGATAATACTGGTCGGGTTATTATACAACTCACAGCTTACAACACCAATAATGTCACATCAAGAGTTAATCACACACATTCACGACCAAAACTAATTCACAATTTCACATCCCATAATGTTACAATCCACCATCAGATATTTTTACGTATCTCACAATTCAACACCTCTTCTACTTTACACTTTTACTCAATCTCAATAACAATATTATAATCTCAAGGCAACATATTATTCCACAATTTATCACATATTTCATTTATAAGCACTGCTCATGAATTATACAATACCACGACCTCACACTCATTTTTCAAACATGTTTAACACAATTGCGCTACAATTTAACACTGGTTCCTAACTAGGAACCTACGCTTTCTCTTTAACACTGCGCATAAACATTGGTCGGGTTATTGTATAATTCATAGCTCACAATATAATTAATGCAACATCAAGTGTTAAACACATCCACTTATTCACAATCGAATATCATGTCCACACTTTAACATCTCATAACATCACATCAACCATCTCATAACATTCCTAATGATATTCATAAGGTACAACATACACATGTTCATCAATTTTAACCATAATATTCTCAAACTCCAACACTTAATAATTTTTGGAATCATACTATAACACTCTACAATATTATTTACATAAATTATTAATATAAATAACTACCTCTATATATAAAAACTAACATACATCATATTGAATCACAAATTACAAAGTAAGCTTTCAATACACAAATTCTAAATAATTATATGAACACTTTGGTCAATTTCAATTATGATATTAATTTTTTAAATTATATATAAAAAACTAAAAAGCAAGAAAAAGGGAAAATACAAAATCAATATCTCTCTCTAAATTTCTCCTTACTTTATTTCATCAATTCATATTAATTAAAAAAAAAACTCGATTTATAGGGTTCACGCTCAACAGAATAGCATATCAATTTCACAACAATTGGTCAGTCAAACATATATAATTCACTGTAATAATTATAAGGATAAAATGAAAATTGCAAAAACACCTCAAAACCTATTCCAATTGATATCTCTAAGGATCCTTACACATGTTCTCGTTAATTCCCAATTGTGAATAACTCATCCCTTACCTCTAAGCGGGTTCACGTGTCTTCAGTCAGCGATAGCAACATCTCTAGCGGTTCCTTGAGATTACTCCAGTTTTTTCCTTCGGACTGTTCCGATAGAGTTCCCAAACGTTAGAGAGACGGAGAAGGGATTGAAGCCTCCATTTGTATTATTTTCATACGATTCCTTTTTCTCCCTCCACAAACACTATCTCGTAAATCCCAACGGTGCAAGTGTGCGAAATTGAATTTCGAACAACATATCCAAATTTCACTACAATCCAACGGTTAACGAAACCAGGATCGTAGTTTTTATCAAGATAGCTCTGGGTTTCTGCGGAAAAGAAAAAGGCTACAATGCGAAAGGTATTTCTCTCAGCTCAAACATGATATCCAAAATTCCCAACGGTGAGAATGCTCGGAATTGGGTTGCGAACATGGTGCTCAAATGTCACGACGATCCAACAGTTAATGAGTCCGAGATCTTCATTTTTCTGAGACAGGTTTGATGGACTGCGGAAAAAAGAAAGGGTTTTGGGAAAAGAATAGAGAAAAAACGAAATTGAGAGGCAGAGGATGCTGAGGAGTCAGTCTGAAAACTGACCTAGCATGTTACTATTTATAGCTAAGTGTATTCACGACCTATTATTTACTCTATTTATTTATTTTTATTATTTTATAAAAAAAGAAACTCTATTTTATTCCCTATCAAATGATTAAATCAAATGTCTTTTTTTTCCTTCAAATCATTATTTCTCATTATTTATTTATTTATAAAAACTTGATCATTTTTCTAAAACTCTATTTATTTAAAAAAAATAAAAATTCTTTTTAAATTGGCTTACGAAAAATGGGATCACCATATATACAGTTATAGCTAATTATCCTAATTAAGAGAGTAATTATTACAAATAAATGTGCAATCCCATACAATTTGTTGTGGTATTTAATTCCGTTGACATCCCCCCTCAAAGTGATGCCCGGAAATCGACCAGCATCAATTTGCCAAGTAGAAAATTGTGTCGCTGACGTGTCAATGTTTTTGTGTAAATGTCGGCTATTTGAATGGAAGTTGAGATGTGTGGTAGACTGGTGACTCTTCGATCATAGGCATCGCGAATAGAGTGACAGTCAACCTCAATATATTTAGTCCGTTCATGGTAAACTGGATTTTCTGCAATTTGTATGGCACTGGTGTTGTCAACATGCAGCGGAGTTGGTTGTGCTTGAGAGAATCCAAGCTCTGTGAGGAGACCATGCAACCATATTATTTCAGAACAAGCGGCAAACATCGCGCGATATTCTGCTTTAGTGGAGGACTTTGAGACTGAATCTTGTTTCTTACATTTCCATGAAATAGGAGCATTTCCTAGGAACATACACCAGTCAATAGTAGATTTTCTTGTGTCTGGACAACCAGCCCAATCAGCATCACTGCATGCTTGGAGTTGTACGGAGGAATCAGTAGGAAAAAACAGACCATGCTTTGGGGTGCCAAGGAGGTATCTAATGATCCGTTTTACTGCTGAAAGATACAAATGCCTCGGAGATTGCATGAACTTACTCACGGTGTGGACAACAAAAGAAATATCTGGGCGAGTGATAGTTAAATAGATGAGACTTCCCACGAGCTTGCGATAGTGAGTGGGATCATCAAGAAGTTCACCTTCATCTCTCCGATATTTAACATTAACTTCCATGGGAGTGTCAACAGGGGTGGCATTTGGGAGTCCAGTTAGTTGGACCAAGTCTTGAATATACTTGTGTTGACATAGAGAAATGCCTTGGTGATGATAATGCACCTCTAAACCCAAGAAATAAGTGAGATGGCCTAAGTCTTTCATCTGAAACGTTGAATGCAACTGATTTTTGATTCTAGAAACAACATCTTGATCTGAACTAGTGACCACAATGTCATCCACATAAACAAGAAGCACCACGATGCCTTTAGGAGTCCTTTGTAGGAAAAGAGAGGGATCATACTGACTTTGAGTGAATTCAAAAACAAGTAGTGTCGAGCGAAACTTTTCAAACCATACTCTTGGTGCCTGTTTTAATCCATATAAAGAGCGTTTCAATTTGCAAACAGTATTAGAAGGAGAGGAAAGGTCAGGATGTGATGCAAAAAAGTATACATTTTCTTGGAAAATGACATTTCTAGATACTCGAATCCTACGGATGGTAGGATCAAAACATAGAAAGCCCTTTTGATGAGGAGAATATCCAAGAAAGGCACATTCAACAGATTGTGCAGTGAGCTTCGTGTGTTCTCTTGGAGGAAGATGGACATAACACACACAACCAAAGATACGAAGATTGGAGTAATTGGGTGGGTGACCATATAACCGATTGAAAGGGGATTCATTACCTATTGATGGAGATGGCAATCGGTTGATAAGATGAACTGCAGTGGAAAGGGCTTCACACTAAAAATGTGATGACACATGAGACTCTAGCAAAAGGGTGCGGACAACATCAAGCAAATGTCAATTTTTTCTTTCCGCTACCCCATTTTATTGTGGAGTTTAGGGGCATGACCTTTGGGATACAATGCCATTGGATCGCAAAAAGTCCTGAAATGAGTGTGACATGTATTCTCCCCCATTATCAGAGCGAAATACTTTTATTTTTGACGAAAATTGGGTCTGAACAAAAACATGGACAATTTTGAAAGTGGAAAAGACTTCATCTTTTGATCACAGAATATAGACCCAAGTGAAGCGACTATAATCATCAATAAAAGTTACGAAATATTTATAATGAGCATGAGATATAATCGGTGCCATCCCCCAAACATTACTGTGGACGATTTCAAAAGGTTGTGTTACATTAGACTGATGTGTTGGAAAAGGCAGAATTTTACTTTTACCAAGTTTACAAGGAATACAATTTAAATGAACAACATTAAGAGATGAATTGTGTTTATTTCCAAGATAAGTAGATTTGAGCAAGTCATGAAGTACATTTGCCTTTGGATGTCCAAGACGCTTATGCCACACTTGGTAATCAACAAGAGCAAAATTACAAGAAACTAAAGGCAAAGAAAGACTGGAAGGCAATGAGAAATGGATTAGGAAAAGGCGTCCAACTTTAGGCCCCTTCGCGATTATCTTTCCTAAGTGTTGATCCTGCACAAGACAACCAAACTGTGAGAATTGTACTTGACAATCATTGTCAACTAATTGACCAGCTGAAATGAGATTACTAGTGAGACCAGGAGAAACAAAAACATTGGTTAGAGATGGAGAAATATCACCAGTGGTTGTGATAGGCAAAGGATTTCCATCAGCGGTGTGTATCTTGAGGTCTCCAAGATATTTTTTGATATTAGTAAGAAATTAAGCATTGTTGGTCATGTGGTTGGAAGTCCCCGAATCAAAATACCAAGGGGAAGAGGATTTACCTGAGAATCCTAAAGCAGAGAATGCATAAATAATCATTTGTTGAACAATTTCAGGGGTCATAGTCGGAGCAGGATCAGGAGCTCGTTGCTGAACAGGTGTTGGATTGGCTGAATTATTAGGAACAGTACGCATGTCATGGCTTCTTGGTTTTCCTCGAGCCACATATGCCACTGGAACAATAGCGGATTTGTGATCTTCAATGATGGACTGTGTAAGGAGGCAATGTTCTTCACGCAATAGAGCATTGAAACATGCATCCAATGATGCTACAGGATTTCTATGCATGAGGTTAGACTGAATACCTTCAAAATCATATCTCAATTTCATAAGAAATTGATCGCGTTTACTAGTTTCATGGACTGTTTGGTGTAACATCCCATTTTTTTCGTAAATAAAATTTTAGAGAATAATGATGTTTTATAATTAAATAAATAAAGAAAAATAGTGATGATAAAATAATGATTTGAGAGAAAATAAAAAGGGTATTTTATTTATTTGTATGATAGAGAATAAAAATAAAGTTTGTTTTTATAAAATAATAAATAAATAAATAGAGTAAACCTAGTTATAAATAGCATTAGGTCAGTTTTCACACTGACGGTGCCTCTTCTTTCTCTCATTTTCGTTTTTCCCCTTCTCCTCTCAAAACCCTCTCTTTTTCCCGCAGCCTATCAAACCTATCTCAGAAAAATGATGATCTCGGACTCATTCACCGTTGGATCATTGTGAAATTTGAGTAACGCGTTCACAACCCAATTCTGAACATTCTCACCGTTGGTAATTCCATAATCATATCTGGGATTAGAGGAAATCGCTTCGCATTGTAGCCTTTTATTTTCCCGCAGAAATCCAAAACTGTCTCGGTAAAACTGTGATCCCAAATTTCATAACCATTGGATTGTAGTCGAATTTTGATATGTTGTTTCAAATTCAATTGTGCACACTTTCACCGTTGGGATTTACGATATAATATTTGTGGAGGGAGAAAAATGAATCGCATGAAGGCAGTACAAGTGGAGGCTTCAATCCCTTCTCCGTCTCTCTGACGTTTGGGAACTCTATCAGAGCAGTCGGTGGAAAAACTAGAGGAATCTCAGGAAACCACTAGCAATGTCGGTGTCACTGTCGGAAGACACGTGAGTGTGCTTAGAGGTAAGGGATGGGTTTATCGCAATTGGGGGTTAGAATGAACATGTGTAAGGATCCTTAGAGAACTAAATTTGGGTTTATTTTGGGATGTTTATTGAATTATAATTTTTCCTTTATGATTATAAATACAATATTGTTGTGTTCTACGTACCAATTAATGTTCTGATGAGAATTAATTAATAAACTTGAGTGTTCTTGATGTTTTTGCATCTTGACCCATGATTTTGATATAATTGTCTGAAATTATTTGAAGGATTTTATTGCCCATGTTGTGACAAACCTTTTGTATAAATTATTATCTTGAGATTATGAAATGGTGATTCAAATTTCGAGTATGTGATAAATTGAACCTGTGATAAATGGTGAAATAAATGTATATTGATGTGTGTCTATTGAGTTGTGAGCTATGAACTGTGCAATCACACAATTATAAGACCCTTTAATGGCAACGGATATTGTGATGGGATCCACTATGAGAACCCGACGGGTTAAAATGACTTTGAAAACAATTGAGTAAATGTGTGTATTGCATAGTTCATAGGTAAAGTGTATATGATTCATGAGGTATAATAACATGTTAAATTGAGATTATACCATTGTGATTGGGATTAAGTGTATATGATAAATTGAGTATGTATATGATTGAGATATATATATGCATTGAGGTGTTGTGTGCATTGAGTTGTGAACTATGAATTGTACAATTACACGATCATAAGTCCCTTTAAGGGCGATGAGTTAATGCTAAGTCCCTTTTAGGGCGACGAGTTAATGCTAAGTCTCTTTTAGGGTGACGAGTTGATGCTAAGTCCCTTTTTGGACGACGAGTTAATGTTAGGTCCCTTTAAGAGCGACGAGTTAATGATAAGACCCCTAAAAGGCGACGAGTTGATGATAAGACCCTTAAAGGGCGACGAGTTAAAATTATTTTGAGAACAATTGAAGAGTCGTGTGTTTTGTACAATTCATAGATAGAGTCTGTGTGCTAAAATGTTTTTGTTAGACAAGTGGCCTCAGATATCTTAAGAAGGGGGGGTTGAATTAAGATATTCCAAACTGTTTCCCCTAATTAAAAATCTATTTCACTTTTTACTCAAGTTATGAATTCCCTTAATGACAATCTTCTTAAATATTAATTCAAATGAAACAATTTGAATATGAATATAAAGCAATAATAAATAAAGGAGATTAAGGGAAGAGAAAATGCAAACTCAGTTTTATACTGGTTCGGCCACACCCTTGTGCCTACGTCCAGTCCCCAAGCAACCCGCTTGAGAGTTCCACTATCTTGTAAATTCCTTTTACAAGTTCTAAACACACAAGGACAATCCTTCCTTTGTGTTTAGAGATCCTTTACAACAAGAGACTCACAGTCTCTTAATCCCTTAGAGAATGAGAAGAAGAAGAAGAACAAATCTCTCTAGAAAGAGATGGATTTTATAGATTGAGCACTCAAATAATTCCTTAATGAATTGCAATTTAATTGGCCAAGGAATTCTTAAGAGGATAAAATGAATTTGCTCTTTGAGAGGATAAACACTTTTTTTGTTCTGAAAAACTCTGAGCAATTTCGTGTTTAAGTCACATATATATAGACCATTGGTGGTCATGAGTAAAGCCCTTGAAAAGTTGACTCTTGAAATTATTTTTCTGAAAATCGTGTCTGGTAATCGATTACAGTAATTGTGTAATCGATTACAGCTTTTAAAATTTGAATTAAAACGTTTACTAACTGCTGGTGATCGATTACCAAAATTGTGTAATCGATTACACAGTCTAAAATTTCGAATTCAAATATTTGTAGCTGTTATAAAACGTATTTGGCCACTGGTAATCGATTACATCCTTTGGTAATCGATTACCAGAGAGTAAAACCTTTGAGAAACACTTTTTAATTTAAATCACTTGGTCAAACCTTTGCTAATTCAATTAGGAATTCCCTTCCTAATATTCTAGTGATCATCTTGATGTTGTGACTTGTAATCTTGAAGTATTGTCTTGAATTTTAATCTTGAAAAGCCCATTTGCATCAATTGCAACACATCATCATGATCATCATCAAAACATCAAAGCCAATTGCATCTACAGTTTTCTGGGTTGGATCTGAATCAGGAGGGAGAGGCCCTGACAGACTCTTCGGAGTGTAGGCCTTGGGAGTCACACGGTTTAACTACTCCTTTAAGCCTATGTTGATCCCATATGGTTGGAGCATTCTCGCAAAACAGTGACCCTGACTGGTCTCCCTATGATATTACCTGGTGAGAGTGACTTGACTTGCTAGTGTGTGGTTTGTCTTCTCATGTACTCCTAGGCGCCTGACGAGGTTTTTCACTGACATGGTACCACATTGCATATAGGCTTGAGTCTTAGCATAACTGCTGCATACGCTTGCTAATTGTTTAATATGAAATTGATGTGTTATTATGTCTTGATCGGAGTGTGTGATTCTTGTGTATTGTGATTGATGATTGAATGGTGTGATTGATGATTGAAAAGTAAATTTTGAATGACAAAGTGATGAAATAATGTGAGATATGCTAAGTAAATTGTATTTGGATACTATATGTTCTCTTGTTTCTCTTTAGTAGTTAGGAATGTGATAACTCACTCCCGGTTTGCTATTTGCGTTTGGATCCTGTGATGATCTTGAACTTTGTGTTCGGGGGAGCAGATGGATAGGTGGATGACTATGAAGAACCTCATGCTAGAGGACACGGGAACACAACACTCTGATAGGATGTGACATTAGGATAAAGGTTCTATATTAATTGTATGAAGTTTTGACGGCCTTTTTTGAGCCGAGATGACTTTATTATTTATTTGGACAAGTTTGAATATGATTTAGAAGAAAGTGAATGTGAGCTTTTTACCCCCTTTGAAAGGCTTGTATTTAAAAATGTTTTAAAAATACTTTTAATTAATATTTGAATTTTTATTCCTTTGTTAGTATATATGTGAGGGGTAGAGGGTGTCACATTTGGACTGAACTGAGGCCTTCAAAAGGCAAGTCCGCATAAACTATATCAGTGTATTCAGCCCAAAGATTCATGAATTGAGAGTAAAAATCAGAGATGGAGTGACTATCCTATCTAAAGGTAGCGATGTCGTGTTCAAGCTGGAACCTTCGAGCTTCATTGTTCTCACTGTAGACTTTCTTCAAGTAATTCCACATTGTGGCTGCTGTCTTGTAAGGCCGAAGATTCAGGACAATGTTGGGATCGACAGAGTCTAAGATCCAGGCCATGACTTGAGCATCTTTGAGTGTCCATTTGGCGTGTTCAACCTTAGTTGTGTCTTTGTCAAGGACGGGAGAGCTGCCATCAACATGACCCCATAAGTCTTTTCCTGTGACAAAGATCTGGAATTGGAATGCCCAAGCTGAGTAGTTTTTGCCATTAAGGCGAACCAAGAGAACATCATACTTTTCGGTAGACATGGAACAAGGGATGGTAATCTGGACTCGGAAGGAAATGACCAAGAAACAGAAAAAAAACAAGGACTTGTAGAGAACGGAAACTTGGACGAGGCTGAAAGAACAAGGAAAGAAGTGCAGACTAGGGTCTTGGATCGAAACCTAGGCTGATACCATGTTAAACTCAGAAAAGGTTAGGCCAAAAACTACTTGCTCCTCATGGAGATTTCTCATATAAATACACTTTATTTACAACCTGTCAAGCTGATTTTCAACCCAATAAATAGCTAAACTGTGATATATACAATTACAACTAATTATCCTAATTAAGGGAGTAATTGTTACAAATAAATGTGCAATCCCATACAATTTGCTGTGGCATTTAATTCCGTTGACATGCAACAAGGACTCCAACCTGCCCTCCCTTCTCCCTTGAGTAAAGGGCTGAATGGAGTGTTGATATGATCCTGTCTGAGAAGAAAAGCTCGATGTCAAACAAGTCAAACCTCAAATCAATGTTCCTGTTGGGATAGATGATGTTTGCAAGGAGGCTGAAGTCACCATTACTTTGTTGAGTCAAAGTACACTGCATTGATGTTTGCATTAGGCATGTCAAAGGAGGGGTTCCTTGGCTTGATTCCAAGGAAAATGATCAGAGTTGTATGAGCATAATGATGAATATGAGGCACAACACTGCATCAAACCATATGATAGGATTAGTCCTTTGAAATGGAGGTTGCCTTGGTATCGGTGGTTGTGGCCTAATTGACTTTGTTGTAACATAATTTGGTGCATCTGATTCTTGAGAACGTTGTTTGATTGGTTATTTTGATATGACAATTTGGCCAGGAGAGATTTTCTTGGTTTGCCCTGTGGATAGGAGTGGAGGTGGAGGTGGGAGGGCAAGCATTGTTTGAGAAATTAGAATGAGTTCAGGCTGCTAGAAAAAAAGGTTACACTTCATTCACTCAAACAAAAACAATGAGGGAGATATGTATCTAGAGATTAAGATTGATGATGTTTATTTATTTATTCTAAGTGGAGTGATGGATTAAGGAAAGTGAAGAGATAAAGAGGCTTTTAATTTAGTAGTGGGAACGACAAAAAGGAAGGAAAATGAGGAGCAAAGTTGAGCTATATTGAATGTTGGTGGCATAACATCCACATTAATAAAAGTGTATATATATAATACTAGAAACTCTATCTAATCTCTTAAGTATCGACTAAGACTATTCATTAATAACTATGAGAAAGGATCATAACCTTATTAGTAAAATTCTAAAAACATTAGGACTCTAGTTCTGATCATGTAAGTATCATTCAAGGAGGCTTTTGGCTATCACTACTTTGGCAAAGATTGTGCTGGTTAGGTTTAAGTAAAAGGTTTTGAAATTTGGTTAGAAAAGCATGTTATCTTTTTTAAGGGCAATTAGTTGGATAGGATGGTTCTTCAGCCTCCCAATGATTTTTTTTTCTAGCTAGTTGCTGATAAATGGTTTAAAAGATTGAAATTCGGATGTGATGTTATTTTTATTTTTTATGGCTTTTTTTAATTTTTGACATGGATAATATATTGTTTTGGTTGTATTTCGCTCTTTCCATTCAAAAGAAAAAAGTGAGTCCAAGAACTGCAAACACTCGTAACAAAAGTTTTTAATATCCCAAGAATCCAATGTAATTTTTTTATTTTTTAAGAATACAAAACAAATTTTGATCATTTATTAAATGTTTCAAACATATACTATAAGAAAGGAACATAACCTTGTTAGTAAAATTCTAAAAACATTAGGACTCTAGTTCGGATCATGTAAGCATCATTCAAGGCTTTTGGCTCCCACTAATTTGGCAAAGATTTTGCTGGTTAGGTTTAACTAAAAGGTTTTTAAATTTGGTTAGAAAATGATGTTATCTTTTTTAAGGGCACTCCGTTGGATGGATAGGATGGTTCTTTAGCCTCGTGATGATTTTTTTGCTAGCTGGTTGATGATAGATGGTTTAAAAGATAGAGATTCCGTTGTGATTTTATTTTCATTTTTTATGGCTTTTTTTTTAATTTTTTTGACATGGATAATATAGTGTTTTGGTTGTATTTCGCTCTTTTCATTCAAAAGAAAAAAGTGAATCCAAGAACGAGAAAGACTCGTAACAAAATTTTTTAATATCCCAAGAATCCAATGCAAATTTTTTTATTTTTTAACAATACAAAACAAATTTTGATCATTTATCAAATGTTTCAAACATATTTAAGTATATTTAGGTATGAAAAAATTATAAATTTAAAAAATCACGATACCATGTTAACTCTTTGTGTCTATTTATTAAAAAAAATCCTTGGATGAGTGTTATATTATATAAATTTGAGTCTGTAGTATTAATTGAACAATAACAATATCTATTTATAACGGTAAATAAAATTCAGTTGATTTCAATTTTAAAATATAAAAAATAAATAAAACGAAATGCAAATTTAGTTAATAATATATTCGTATTGATTTTACTCTTGATAGCTTAATAGGTACACATCCCAATTTTTTTTATTTCGGCTATTATAAGTCACTCAAACTCTTTTAATAAGTATTTATAAATTAAAATTTGTTTATATCTTTACGTAACTATTGTCAATTTGCTGGCAATTTTGTAAAAATGGGTGCTATCTATTTCTCTTTATCTAAATCCTAAAATAAGTTAACTATAATGTGAGTTTAAGGAAATCCTAAGATAAAATATCTACACTTTAATAATTGAACTTCATCAATAATCCTATAGAAAATTTATTTGTCTTGTTTGCAACAATGTAAATATGGTGCTCAGCAGTAAATGGATTCATAAAATGACACACAAATCTAACATATTTGCATGCTGACTGAAAGTCAACTTCCACTGCCATAATTTTTTTTTTTACCAAAAATTTACCTTAGACAAAATATATAAAGATGAAATTCAAATTTTCATTTATTTTAAAAATGAGTATTTACCAAGACTTTATTATCTAAATATTTTTTATGACAAAAATTCACACGGACAACGTTATCTCAAATTTTTAAGAGATTTTTGAAATAAAATTATAAATTGAAAAGGTGGTCGAACTAAGCATATTAATTCTTTGGATCTATATTGCATTATATTATCTTATAAATTTGAGTCTTTAATACTGAACAGGAGCATTTTAAAAATTTTCCAATAAGCTACTAATTTTACTCTTTTTATTTCTCTATTCTAATTTGGCTCCAAAATTATTAAACTTAATGAATTTAAACAAAAATTATATTTTGGTACACTATTAACAAATTGAAAAGATGTATTTAAGAGGATAGAACCAAATGGAAGATTAGTTAGTAAGATATCCGTGTTGATAGTTTAATATATACATGCCAATTTTTTGAGTCTGGTCACTATGATACAGATATGGTATATCTCTCTTTTATGTATGATAATTTGATGATAAGTCTCTCAAACTGTTTTAATAATGATTTGGGCGCGCAAGTTCAACGAAGGCAAAAAAATCTATCATAAGGGTTAAAATGACCAAAATCAATCCTTAAGTAACTAACTAACTTTTGGCGGTAATTTTGAAATCGATGCTATCTATTACTCTCTGTAAGGCAAACAGAGCTAATTCATTATTCAGTAATCACTGATAGAAATCAGAGAGGAAGAAAGAAAACAATGTCTGATTATTACTTTGACGAGGAGGAGATACTAGAGTTGCTGAAGGAGGATGATTGGCCAGTCTTTGATGACTTATTTAACAATTTTGCCACTCAAGATTCTTCCCCTCCAGCTGATGAGATTCTTCCCGCCAATGAGGATTCTTCTCCTCTAGCGGATGATGAGATTCTTCCTGCCCATGAGGTTCTTGATGCTCCTGCCCCTCTTCCTGTTCCTCCTCCTGCACCTGCACCTAACAGGGTTCATACTTCTGCCACTGCTCTTGATCCTGCTCCTCAGATGGTTCTTGCCTCTCAGGACCCTTGTCATGTCATTTTGTCCGGTGACTCATCCCATTCAGTTCATCACAAGAAATACGAACATTGGACAATAGAAGAACACAAGTCATTTCTCTTTGGGCTTGAGATAAAGAAAGAGAAAGGATGGAAACAGATTTCAGATAAATATGTTCCATCAAAAACTGCATCTCAAGTTGCCAGTCATGCTCAAAAATACATCAAACGAAAGAATACCCCTATGAATGAGAGAAAGAGAAGAAGCATCCACGACACAATTTTAGAAGACATTGATTTAATCCGCATTGATCAACATAATTGGGTTCCACCAACTTCAAATTTTATAGTGCAGCCACATACTCTCGGCAGTAATTGGGTTCCATCAACTTCAAATCTTATGGTGCAGTCACATACTCCCGTTACTGATCAACATAATTGGATTCCTCCTTGTCCTTCGAATTTTGCAGTGCCACAATGTATTCCTCATGTTGATCAAGATAATTGGGTTTCACCTCCTTCAAATCTTGCAGCACAATCATGTACTGCCCATATTGATCAATATACTTGGGATCCACCTCCTCCAAATTTTGCAGTGCAGCCACCTACTCCTCATATTGATCAACATAACTGGGTTCCATCACCTCCAAATTTTGCACCACATACTTCCCTTATTGATCAAGATAATTGGGTTCCAACTCCTCCAGATTTTGCAGTGCAGCCACATGAAATGCAACGAGCACATCATATGCAGATGCAGCAGCTCAACTTACATAGTTCATCTCCTCAAATGGATGAATATAGAAATTTTAATAGTGGCCATCCCCAGAATGAGTTGGATCTTATTGCACAACAGATCCTTGAATATAAGAACAAGTTCAACCACAAAGACAATGAGGGATCAACTAGATAGATGTTATTAGATTATGCATTTATGGATTTCACTTTATTTAATTCTTTCTTTAAATAAAGATTGTGTCAGGTTATAGCTTAAGAATTGTTTAAGCACCATAATACGATTACGTTGTTGCATTCAGACGTCTATTATTTTAACAATAATCATGTTACTGTCCCGTGCTGCTTATAATTTGAAGCCAAGAGACATGACCAAAAGTTTTGATGTCAATTCATAAAAATCTTGGAAGAATCTGAATATAAAAGTTAGGCATTCTAATTGAGGAATCCGAGTTTAATAAATCTCACACCACTATCTCGTACTTCTAATGTAAGACTCAATTCTCATACTTTACTATTAGATACTAACAGGTAGTGTGTTTGTGGGTTGTTGTGATAAGTGTGTATATATGCAGGCTGTAAAAACTTGGGTAATATGTTATATGAAGTGTCACAAGTCAATTCCTTCAGAGACTTGTAATGTCAGCAAAATTCCAATATTGTGAGTAAGTCTGATTTCCCAAGTCTACGCAAAACATCTCCTTAGCATATTAATCTTTTCACTCGATGATAGTATTGCATTGCTTATTTGAATCAAATACCTGCATCTTTGTGAATTCTTTTCACTTCTGTCTAAACAAATTCATGTTCACACAATGGCTGTTAATGGAAATGATTATTTGCAGATATGTGTAGTGGCTGCCAAGCATGTCATAAGTGCGATGATGATACATTTGTCAGTAAATTCTATCATCTACATTGAACAAAGGTAGTAAATGGTAGAAGTCTGTATTGGAAATAGGAATTACCACCATAGGCTACTTCGTGGAAAATCGGCAGTAACATGAGGTATAATGTTTCTCTTAGTTTTGCTTTCATGTTGTTTTATTTCTAACTATCATGAACAAATATAGTTAAGTTTCTACATTATCGTGTGAATTATGGCTTAAACACGGTTGCTTTTGCTAATTGTTTCTTTGTAGTGCACAGTTGCAAATTGTATGATAGGCAGCTTGTATGTTTGTTAAAATTCCAAAAATTTTGCTCTCCTGTCTTGCCTGCACTCTCATGCTGGTCAACACAGTAGCAAATTGTATGATATGCTGCTTGTATGTTTGTTAAAATTCCACCAATTTTGCTCTCATGTCTTGCCTTCTCTCTGTGCTGGTCAACACAGTTTTAACTTTCCCAAAATGCTCAAGAGGTTTCTAATGTGTCATGCTGAATTAAAAGCTTGTGTATCTGTCTCCATGTAGTCGTCACTTGTCATTATTATTCTCATATTAACTAAAAAGTGTGTTAGTTTGTTCATCTTTGAACTTTCTTATGATCACTATTTATTTTTGTAAGAGGTTGTGTGATAAAATGAAAGGTAGAGTGAAAGAGAAAAATAGAAGAAAAAAGAGAGAGAGGAAAATGCTCAAATGGAAATTTGTCATGGTATTTTATGATTGTCTCACTTAGAATCATTCATGTTATTCTAACCAAATTTTGAAAAACACATATAAGCCGTAAGACAAGTGGAAGAATCCCAAGTGGAAGAATCTTATCTTTGTGATGTACTTCCTAGCTACTAAGACACCAGTTGGTGGAACAGTAGTCAATCTCTATCTGGCATCTCCTATGCAACAACCAGTAAGTAAGACAAGTGGAAGAATCCCACACTCACTCTCACTTTAATCACTTTTAAGGTTTGTCTTACACTGTACTTAACCCTGTTCCCTTGTGCCTGTCCTTTAAGGCTCACATATGAAGTGTGCAATGTTAAACTCAAAAAATGTTAATTAGGCCAAAAACTGCTTGCTCCTCATGGAGATTTCTCATATAAATACACTTTAATTACAACCTGTCAAGCTGATTTTTAGCCCAATAAATAGCTAAACTGCCATATGTGACTCCCTCTACCCCGACATATATATAAATAAGCAAAATATATAAAAATATCGGTAACCAAACTCACACGGGTAAAAGGTTCACATTCACTTCACTATTATCAATTAAAACTTGTTAAAACATATTCGGCTCAAAATAAGGCTATCAAAATTTACATAGATATTTTGTTAAATCAGTGAAATAAAATAAAATAGACTAATATCATGCAATTAATATAAAAACTTATGTCCACTGTCACATCCTATCAGAGCGTTGTGTCTCGACGTCCTTCAGCATAATGTTCCTTAAAGCAATTCACCTAGTCATCTGCTCCCTCGAACACAAAGTTCAAGATCATCACAGGATCCAAACACAAACAACACACGGGGAGTGAGTTATCACATTCCTAACTAATAGAGAAACAAGACAACTAGATATACATATCATATAAACCAAATAAAAATTACTTACACGTAATTCACGTAATTCCAACACTTTGTCATTCAAAGTTCACTTTTCATCCATCAATCACACTTTTCAATCATTAGTCACATTATACAAGAATCACACGCTCTGATCAAGACATAATAACACCTCAATTTCATAATAAACAATTAGCAAGCGCATGAGACAGTTATGCTAAGACTCAAACCTATATGCAATGTGGTACCATGTCAGTGAAAAACCACCCTAGGACGCTTAGGAGTACATAACAAGACACACCACACAATGAGTTTGTCAGGTCACTCTCACTAAGTAAGATCATAGGGAGACCAGTCAGGGTCACGATGTTTTGCGAGAATGCTCCAACCATATGGGATCAGCATAGGCTTAAAGGAGCACTCAAACCGGTGACCCCAAGGCCTACTCTCCGAAGAGTCCGTCAGGGCCTCTCCCTCCTGATTCAAGTCCAACTCCTAAAATCATTTTAGCACACAGACACTGCTCGTGAATTATACAATACCCACGACCTCACACTGTGTTTTAAACACATACAACATATTGCGCTATAATTTAACACTGGTTCTAAATAGGAAACCTACACTTTCTCTTTAATATTGCACATTTACACTTTTCTCAAGATAATACTGGTCGGGTTATTATACAATTCACAGCTTACAACACCAATAATGTCACATCAAGAGTTAATCACACACATTCACGACCAAAACTAATTCACAATTTCACATCCCATAATGTTACAATCCACCATCAGATATTTTTACGTATCTCACAATTCAACACCTCTTCTACTTTACACTTTTACTCAATCTCAATAACAATATTATAATCTCAAGGCAACATATTATTCCACAATTTATCACATATTTCATTTATAAGCACTGCTCATGAATTATACAATACCACGACCTCACACTCATTTTTCAAACATGTTTAACACAATTGCGCTACAATTTAACACTGGTTCCTAACTAGGAACCTACGCTTTCTCTTTAACACTGCGCATAAACATTGGTCGGGTTATTGTATAATTCATAGCTCACAATATAATTAATGCAACATCAAGTGTTAAACACATCCACTTATTCACAATCGAATATCATGTCCACACTTTAACATCTCATAACATCACATCAACCATCTCATAACATTCCTAATGATATTCATAAGGTACAACATACACATGTTCATCAATTTTAACCATAATATTCTCAAACTCCAACACTTAATAATTTTTGGAATCATACTATAACACTCTACAATATTATTTACATAAATTATTAATATAAATAACTACCTCTATATATAAAAACTAACATACATCATATTGAATCACAAATTACAAAGTAAGCTTTCAATACACAAATTCTAAATAATTATATGAACACTTTGGTCAATTTCAATTATGATATTAATTTTTTTAAATTATATATAAAAAACTAAAAAGCAAGAAAAAGGGAAAATACAAAATCAATATCTCTCTCTAAATTTCTCCTTACTTTATTTCATCAATTCATATTAATTAAAAAAAAACTCGATTTATAGGGTTCACGCTCAACAGAATAGCATATCAATTTCACAACAATTGGTCAGTCAAACATATATAATTCACTGTAATAATTATAAGGATAAAATGAAAATTGCAAAACACCTCAAAACCTATTCCAATTGATATCTCTAAGGATCCTTACACATGTTCTCGTTAATTCCCAATTGTGAATAACTCATCCCTTACCTCTAAGCGGGTTCACGTGTCTTCAGTCCAGCGATAGCAACATCTCTAGCGGTTCCTTGAGATTACTCCAGTTTTTTCCTTCGGACTGTTCCGATAGAGTTCCCAAACGTTAGAGAGACGGAGAAGGGATTGAAGCCTCCATTTGTATTATTTTCATACGATTCCTTTTTCTCCCTCCACAAACACTATCTCGTAAATCCCAACGGTGACAGTGTGCAAATTGAATTTCGAACACATATCCAAATTTCACTACAATCCAACGGTTAACGAAACCAGGATCATAGTTTTTATCAAGATAGCTCTGGGTTTGCGGGAAAGAAAAAAGGCTACAATGCGAAGGTATTTCTCTCAGCTCAAACATGATATCCAAAATTCCCAACGGTGAGAATGCTCGGAATTGGGTTGCGAACTGGTGCTCAAATGTCACGACGATCCAACAGTTAATGAGTCCGAGATCTTATTTTTCTGAGACAGGTTTGATGGACTGCGGAAAAAGAAAGGGTTTTGGGAAAAGAAAGAGAAAAAACGAAATTGAGAGGCAGAGGATGCTGAGGAATCAGTCTGAAAATGACCTAGCATGTTACTATTTATAGCTAAGTGTATCACGACCTATTATTTACTCTATTTATTTATTTTTATTATTTTATAAAAAAAGAAACTCTATTTTATTCCCTATCAAATGATAAATCAAATGTCTTTTTTTTCCTTCAAATCATTATTTCTCATTATTTATTTATTTATAAAAACTTGATCATTTTTCTAAAACTCTATTTATTTAAAAAAAATAAAAATTCTTTTTAAATTGGCTTACGAAAAATGGGATCACATATATACAATTATAGCTAATTATCCTAATTAAGAGAGTAATTGTTACAAATAAATGTGCAATCCCATACAATTTGTTGTGGTCATTTAATTCCGTTGACATCCCCCTCAAATGATTCCCGGAAATCGACCAGCATCAATTTGCCAAGTAGAAAATTGTGGTCGCTGACGTGTCAATGTTTTTGTGTAAATGTCGGCTATTTGAATGGAAGTTGAGATGTGTGGTAGACTGGTGACTCTTCGATCATAGGCATCGCGAATAGAGTGACAGTCAACCTCAATATTTTAGTCCGTTCATGGTAAACTGGATTTTCTGCAATTTGGTATGGCACTGGTGTTGTCAACATGCAGCGGAGTTGGTTGTGCTTGAGAGAATCCAAGCTCTGTGAGGAGACCATGCAACCATATTATTTCGGAACAAGCGGCAACATCGCGCGATATTCTCTTTAGTGGAGGACTTTGAGACTGAATCTTGTTTCTTACATTTCCATGAAATAGGAGCATTTCCTAGAACATACACCAGTCAATAGTAGATTTTCTTGTGTGTGGACAACCAGCCCAATCAGCATCACTGATGCTTGGAGTTGTACGGAGGAATCAGTAGGAAAAAACAGACCATGCTTTGGGGTGCCAAGGAGGTATCTAATGATCCGTTTTACTGCTGAAAGATGCAAATGCCTCAGAGATTGCATGAACTTACTCACGGTGTGGACATCAAAAGAAAATATCTGGGCGAGTGATAGTTAAATAGATGAGACTTCCCACGAGCTTGCGATAGTGAGTGGGATCATC
>NW_021144523.1:0-42901 GCF_004193775.1 Glycine soja | reverse complement strand
CTCAGCAGCCCGACGAAGTCCATAAAGACCCTCAAGATTATGCTCGAAGGGATGTCGAGTTCTATCCCCCGATCCCCGAAGGGCCGGCACCAGGCACGTTGCCTCAACCCAACATCGCAGCTTCGCCAATAGTTTTGTCCACGGAAGGGCCGCCCCTGGCAACTGAAGAAAGGAGGAAGCTCGATCTCCTTGAGGAAAAGATTGAGGGCTGTGGAAGGATTTGGGGACTATCCGTTTGCAGACATGACGGATCTTTGCTTAGTACCCGATGTTGTTATTCCCCCGAAGTTCAAAGTGCCGGACTTCGACAAGTATAAAGGGACGACTTGTCCCAACAACCATCTCAATATGTACTGCCGTATGATGGGCGCCCACTCTAAAGATGAAAAGCTGTTGATACACTTCTTTCAGGATAGCTTGGCCGGAGCTGCGGTAGTGTGGTACACTAATTTGGAAGCTTCCCGTATCCGTACTTGGAAGGATCTGATTACCGCCTTCCTAAGGCAGTATCAGTACAATTCTGATATGGCTCCTGACCGTACTCAACTGCAGAATATGTTCAAGAAAGAGGGTGAAACCTTTAAAGAATATGCGCAGCGATGGAGGGATTTGGCGGCACAAGTAGCTCCTCCCATGGTTGAGAGAGAGATGATCACCATGATGGTAGACACTCTGCCAGTGTTCTACTATGAGAAGCTAGTGGGTTACATGCCGTCCAGCTTTGCGGATCTGGTGTTTACCGGGGAAAGAATCGAGGTTGGATTGAAAAGAGGAAAGTTTGATTATGTTTCCTCCACAAACGCGAATGCCAAAAGAATCGGGGCAACAGGGGCAAAAAGGAAGGAAGGAGATGCCCATGCCGTCTCTTCAACACCCGCGTGGGTCAAACCCCAGCAAACACCTCATGGTACCCATCAGTACGCGCAACATCACCCAAGCTTCTCGGCTCATGCTGGGAACGCCTCTAGTTCAACACTCGTGCAGCCTAAGGCACCCACCCAGAGGGAAGCTCCCCAAGTTCCAACTCCGAACACGACTCGACTGGCCGGTAATTCCAACACGACAAGGAACTTCCCTCCGAGGCCATTGCCGGAATTCACCCCGCTCCCAATGACGTACGAAGATCTTCTACCATCCCTCATCGCCAATCATTTGGCAGTGGTTACTCCCGGAAGGGTCCTCGAACCCCCTTTCCCGAAGTGGTATGACCCTAACGCAACCTGCAAGTACCATGGGGGTGTCCCGGGGCATTCCGTCGAGAAATGCTTGGCCCTTAAATACAAGGTCCAACATTTAATGGATGCCGGATGGCTGACTTTCCAAGAGGATCGGCCCAATGTGAGAACCAACCCGCTCGCCAATCATGGAGGGGGAGCGGTTAATGCAGTTGAGTCTGATAGGCCGCACAGGTCTAAACCTTTAAGGGATGTGGCAACCCCTAGGAGGTTTATCTTTGAGGCCCTACAAAAAGGAGGTGTGATTCCCCATAGTGGGTGTAAGGAGGATTCCTGTCTGCTACACTCCGGCGAGATGCATGACATGGAGACGTGTTTGGAAGTAGAGGAATTATTACAGCGGATGATAGATCAAGGTCGACTGGAAGTCGGCATTGAAGGAAAAGAAGAGCAGCATATATGCATGCAATCTACGGAGGGGAGCGGTGTTGTGAAGCCCAAACCCTTGGTGATATACTTCACTAAAAGCGCAGCTTCGCAAAAGCCCGGACACCCTTTAATAGCCAAACCTGTTCCTTTCCCGTACCAAAATAGCCACGCGGTCCCGTGGAGATATACACCTCCGGGGAAGAAGGAGGAAGAAGTCACTGACGTCAGCTCGCTGTCAGCTAAAGTAACAAATATCACGGGACTGAGTGGTGTGACCCGTAGTGGTCGTGTGTTCGCACCTCCGGACCTACCAGTCCAACCTGCCGACGTCAAGGGAAAAGGAAAAGTGGTGGAGGAACAAGATGGCAAAGCACCCCACGCTTCGAATAAAGATATTCCAGCAAAGGGGCCCCCGGAGAAAAAGGAGGGTAGAAAGGAGGTGTCGCTAGAGGAAGCCAGCGAATTCCTTCGGATAATTCAGCAGAGCGAATTCAAGGTTATCGAACAGCTCAACAAAACCCCGGCTAGGGTCTCGCTGTTGGAGTTACTTATGAGCTCCGAGCCTCATCGGGCTCTGCTAGTAAAAGTTCTGAACGAGGCTCACGTGGCCCAAGATATCTCGGTAGAAGGTTTCGGAGGGCTGGTCAACAATATCACTGCCAACAACTATCTTGCCTTCACCGAAGAAGAAATCCCCGCCGAGGGGAGAGGGCATAATAAGGCTTTACACGTATCAGTCAAGTGTATGGACCATATCGTAGCCAAGGTGCTCATCGATAATGGTTCCAGTTTAAACGTGATGCCTAAGAGCACTTTGGAGAAGTTACCATTCAATGCTTCCCACTTAAAACCAAGTTCAATGGTGGTTCGGGCCTTCGACGACACTCGCCGAGAGGTTAGGGGAGAGATCGATCTCCCTGTACAAATAGGCCCTCACACCTGTCAAGTCACTTTCCAAATAATGGACATTAACCCCCCCTACAGCTGCCTGTTGGGGCGCCCGTGGATCCACTCAGTGGGAGTTGTGCCTTCTACACTCCACCAAAAGCTGAAATTCGTAGTGGAGGGGCACTTGGTCATCGTGTCAGGCGAGGAAGATATCTTGGTAAGCTGCCCATCCTCCATGCCTTATGTGGAAGCCGCAGAAGAATCGTTAGAAACCGCTTTCCAGTCTTTTGAGGTGGTCAGCATTTCCTTCGTGGACTCCCTCTTTGGGCAACCTTGTTTGTCCGATGCAGCGGTAATGATGGCCCGAGTTATGTTGGGGAACGGTTATGAACCCGGGATGGGTTTAGGCAAAGACAACGGCGGCATAACTAGCCTGATAAAAACCCAAGGAAATCGTGGGAAGTATGGTTTAGGCTATAAGCCCACTCAGGCGGACATGAAAAGAAGCATCACGGGAAGGAAGAACAGTGGTCAGAGCTCGCGTTGGAGACAAGAAAGTGAAGGAAGCCCGCCCTGCCACATAAGTAGAAGCTTTATAAGCGCGGGTCTGGGAGACAAAGGTCAAGTGTTCGCGATATGCAAAGAGGATGTTCCGAGTACCTTGGATTTGGTACGACCATGCCCTCCTGATTTCCAGCTGGGAAATTGGCGAGTGGAGGAACGCTCCGGCATTTACGCGACGAGCATAATGTAAACCTTTACGGTTTTAAAAGCTCTATAGTTGGGCCTAGGCTTTAGAGTTTTTCCTTTTGTTAAGGCTTTGTGTCTTTTGTTTTTGAATTTATAATACAAGGATCTTTCTTCATCTGTTCCTGGTCTCTACCCATTCTCATTCATTTGCATGTTTACTTCTTTTTCTGAAACGGCAGATCCGATGACGAGTCCCCCGAAGGTACTAATACCTGGGACCCGCCTATCGACTTCGAGCAAGAGATGAATCAAACGGAAGATGAAGGAGATGAGGATGTGGGACTTCCCCCAGAACTAGAAAGAATGGTCGCCCAGGAGGACCAAGAAACGGGGCCTCATCAAGAAGAAACAGAGCTAGTAGACTTAGGAATTGGCAGTGGAAAGAGGGAAGTAAAGATAGGTACAGGTATTACCGCACCTATCCGTGAAGAATTAATAATCCTGCTAAAAGACTACCAAGACATCTTTGCTTGATATGCCCGGTTTGAGTTCTGACATTGTACAACACCGATTACCTCTAAAACCCGAGTGTTCCCCGGTAAAACAGAAACTGAGAAGGATGAAGCCCGAAACATCCTTGAAGATAAAAGAAGAAGTGAAGAAGCAATTTGACGCTGGATTTCTGGCCGTCGCTCGGTATCCAGAATGGGTTGCCAACATCGTACTAGTTCCTAAGAAAGATGGAAAAGTACGAATGTGTGTGGATTATCGGGACCTGAATCGGGCCAGTCCCAAGGACAATTTTCCTTTACCACACATCGATATCCTCGTGGATAACACGGCCAATTTTGCTTTATTTTCCTTCATGGACGGTTTCTCTGGTTACAATCAGATAAAGATGGCGCCTGAGGATATGGAAAAGACTACTTTCGTCACCCTGTGGGGAACGTTCTGTTACAAGGTGATGTCCTTTGGACTCAAGAATGCCGGGGCAACTTATCAACGGGCCATGGTAGCTTTGTTCCATGATATGATGCATCAAGAGATCGAGGTCTACGTGGACGACATAATTGCTAAATCTAAATCCGAGGAAGAACACCTTGTCAACCTGCGGAAATTGTTCGAAAGGCTTAAGAAATATCAATTAAGGTTGAACCCCGCTAAGTGTACCTTCGGGGTCAAATCAGGGAAATTGCTTGGTTTCATTGTAAGCCAGAAAGGGATAGAGGTAGACCCCGAAAAAGTGAAGGCTATCCTTGAGATGCCAGAACCCCGTACAGAGAGGCAAGTCCGAGGTTTCCTGGGGCGCTTGAATTATATTGCCAGATTCATATCGCAGCTCACCGCCATTTGTGAGCCGTTGTTTAAACTCTTGCGCAAAAACCAAACTGATCGGTGGAATGAGGATTGCCAAGAGGCTTTTGGAAGGATCAAAAAGTGCCTAATGAATCCTCCTGTGCTTATGCCACCAGTACCTGGAAGGCCTCTCATTTTGTACATGACAATCTTGGACGAGTCAATGGGGTGTATGCTGGGGCAACATGACGAATCCGGGAAGAAAGAGCGCGCTGTTTACTACCTAAGTAAGAAGTTCACGACCTGTGAGATGAATTACTCCTTGCTCGAAAGAACGTGTTGTGCTTTAGTATGGGCATCCCATCGCCTAAGACAGTACATGCTGAGCCATACTACCTAGTTGATATCCAAAATGGACCCAGTTAAGTACATCTTTGAAAAGCCAGCTCTCACAGGACGAATCGCCTGGTGGCAAGTCTTGCTATCTGAGTTTGATATAGTCTACGTCACCCAAAAGGCGATAAAAGGAAGCGCTTTGGCAGATTATTTGGCTCAACAGCCTCTTAACGACTACCAGCCCATGCATCCGGAGTTCCCGGATGAGGACATCATGGCCTTGTTCGAAGAAAAGTTGGACGAAGATCGGGACAAATGGACTGTATGGTTTGACGGAGCTTCAAACATTCTAGGTCATGGCGTTGGGGCAGTGTTGGTCTCTCCGGACAATCAATGTGTACCTTTCACAGCCAGGCTAGGATTCGACTGCACCAACAACATGGCCGAATATGAAGCATGTGCCCTAGCTGTCCAGGCAGCAATTGACTCCAATGTCAAACTACTCAAGGTGTACGGCGACTCAGCGTTGGTAATCCATCAGCTGAGAGGGGAATGGGAAACTAGAGATCCCAAGCTGATACCCTACAAAGCCTATATCAAGGAATTGGCTAAGACTTTCGATGATATCTCCTTCCATCATGTTCCTCGCGAGGAAAATCAAATGGCGGATGCACTTGCTACGTTGGCGTCTATGTTCCAGCTAACACCGCACGGGGATCTACCCTACATTGAATTTTGGTGTCGTGGCAAACCCGCACATTGTTGCCAAGTGGAAGAGGAACGGGACGGAAAGCCTTGGTATTTCGACATCAAGCGATATGTCGTAAGCAAAGAATACCCGCCAGAGATTGCCGACAACGATAAAAGGACATTGAGGAGGTTGGCAGCCGGTTTCTTCATGAGCGGAAGCATACTGTATAAAAGAAATCACGACATGACACTCCTGCGGTGTGTGGATGCCAAGGAGGCAAATCACATGATCGAGGAAGTCCATGAGGGCTCGTTTGGAACGCACGCCAACGAGCATGCTATGGCCAGGAAGATCTTAAGAGCAAGTTATTACTAGCTTACCATGGAAAGTGATTGTTGTGTCCATGTAAGGAAGTGCCACAAATGTCAAGCATTCGCAGATAATGTCAATGCCCCACCACACCCTCTGAATGTCATGTCCGCCCCTTGGCCTTTCTCCATGTGGGGAATAGATGTCATCGGGGCCATCGAGCCCAAGGCCTCGAATGGTCATCGCTTCATCCTCGTAGCGATAGATTATTTCACCAAGTGGGTCGAGGCGGCTTCATATACCAATGTCACGAGGAATGTGGTGGTCAGGTTCATTAAGAAAGAGATCATCTGCCGATATGGTTTGCCAAGGAAGATTATCACGGACAACGGCACCAACCTGAATAATAAGATGATGGCGGAAATGTGCGAGGAGTTTAAAATCCAGCATCACAATTCCACGCCCTACCGGCCAAAGATGAATGGAGCCGTGGAAGCGGCCAATAAGAACATCAAAAAGATTATCCAAAAGATGACCGTGTCATACAAGGATTGGCACGAGATGCTCCCCTTCGCGTTGCACGGTTACCGGACTTCAGTGCGAACGTCAACTGGGGCAACACCGTTCTCATTGGTATATGGGATGGAAGCTGTGTTACCGTTTGAGGTAGAAGTCCCGTCATTAAGGATCTTGGCAGAATCCGGATTAAAGGAATCAGAGTGGGCTCAAACACGCTACGATCAGCTCAACCTCATTGAGGGTAAGCGCTTAACGGCCATGAGTCATGGGCGCTTATACCAGCAAAGAATGAAGAGTGCATTCGACAAGAAAGTACGCTTACGCAAGTTCCATGAGGGAGACCTTGTGCTAAAGAAAATGTCCCATGCTGTCAAGGACCATCGAGGGAAATGGGCCCCGAACTACGAAGGGCCTTTTGTTGTGAAGAGGGCTTTTTCCGGAGGAGCCCTGGTGCTTACCAACATGGATGGCGAAGAGCTACCTTCACCCGTGAACTCTGATGTCATCAAACAATATTATGCTTAGAAGCTGGGGCAATTAAGGATGTCGCTGCATGTTCTTTATCTTTATGCGTTTTCTGGATTTCCCCCAGGGATTTCCTGTCTGTTGTATCTCTCGTTACAATCTTTCAAAGAAATGAACGTGGATTCGAGGCTTTTAGTCCTCACGTTAGTTTCACACCTTGCGTTAATCTGTGATCACCTGAGCCTTTCCGCTCAGTTCATGGGATCCCCCAAGCGCTTAATTAGAATTGAACCTGAACCAACTTTCCCTAAATTTGCTGCGTTTGAAAACATTCATACATACGCATACGCATACGCATGCATATTGTTGTGGTAAAAAAAACAGGGGCAGGATCATCTTGGGCTACCTTCTGGGGGTAGAGACAAAACATGAACGGCAGAAACCAATCAAGGTAAGATAATGACGCTGTCAAGATTGGCCATACCTGGTTGTTTATTACTTGCAGGTACTTAAGGACGGATGCAAGTAGGGATGGGGTCACGACCGACCGATCGTTGCCCCTTCTCTGCGCGAGACAAGCAGAGAATGTCGCTACAAGGCAGCCCCGTATCCTTTGTATTTTGCAGCTTTCTTTTACTATTTGTAAGAATAAGTAATCAACGCCTAATTCTAACCTAAGTAAGTTCAAGTTAGGCAAGATGCTAATCCATGAGAAAGGAGGGGACATGGTTAATGTTCCCCTCAAAAAAAAAAAAAAATGTGCAGGTTAGCTCGCTTGGGCGAGCTGGGCGAGCCTGGGCGAGCCACCCCTGCACCAAATTATAAGAATGACGAAAGGGGGGGCGTTTTTACATTCAAAAACTTCTTTTCCCCCCTTTCAAAAGCCATACCCACGGGATTGACGAATTTGCAGCCCTAGGGTCATCCTTTTTCGCATTTTTTGATTCCGTTTTGCGCTTTTGTTCATCACCACCAAGTAAGTGTTCTATCCCTAAGCTTTCTAGCTTTTCATTGGTGTATTTTGATCTCCTTTTGGTGCTCTAAATTGTGGGAGTGTGCTCAAATATATGGGGCAATTTTGGTTTGTTTTCTTGCTTGATTAGGTTGAATTAGGGGTTGGTATGGGATGGCCCTAGGCCTATAATGCATTTTGAAACAATGGGACATGCCACATTGTCCCTGTTCTCTTGCTATTGACGCCTAAACGCGCACCCACCAAGTGTTCGGTGAAATGCCTCAATGGCATTAGCGTGTGACTTTTGTAAGGAAACAACCCATGGGGCATTTTGGTTTGTACATATTTTCTATTTTTGGAATATGTATTCATTCCCGAAAAAGGCTAGAGTAATTGCCCCACATATATCCTAGGCCTAGAAACTAAAATTTTATGCAAAAAGAACACAAAAGGAGGTGCATATTGGGTAAAGTTACCCTTTTTTGGCCAGCAATCAGCTATGGGCCACACTACAATATTTTCCCTACGCCTAGATGTTTAGGAATTTTGCTCGTCATGAATGTGTAGGTTTAGAATAGGTAGCAAGATAACTTTGGCAATTTACACTTTGGGTATGATAGCAAAATACTTGGATGTATGTATATATACTTTTTGGTAGTCAAAATGTCTCACAAAAAATATATATAAATATGTTGCATGTTATGTGAAGAAAACATATTACAAAAAATATATACCTTCTAATTTGAATACAATTTTAGTCAGCAAAGGAAAATATGCTTGAATTTGCATGTGGCTTTAGGTAGCAAAAACTTGAAAAAAAGCATGAAATGTAGCACCTTATTGTGTAGGTAGTCAAGATTCATCGTGAAGTTTGTATATGTATGGGTATTAGAAATACCAAGATGAGCGCATGTGCAGTTTTTGGTACCCCAAAATGCTTTGAGTATGCATGTATGTAAATTCAGCCAAGGAGGCGTGTGTGATGTAAATAACAAATACACCTTGGAAGTACATGTAAATAATCTAGGTAATGAAGCTACCTTGATTGTATATGGGTGCATTTTTCTTAGTTGATAGGATGTCTTGTGCAAGTGAACGTTCGTAAGGAAATATGTGCATAAGCTTGCTCTAAATTTACATTGATGTTTGTATTTATGGGAGGAGGTTGTACGCCATTTTTGTGTTAAGAGTAGTGTCCCACTGGTAAAACTAACTTTCCAAATTTTTGCCTTCGCAGGAAATGGCCCCGAGGAAGCTTGCCTCAAAGAGGTCCAGGAAGGATAAGGCAGCCGAAGGAACTAGTTCCGCTCCGGAGTATGACAGTCACCGCTTTAGGAGCGCTGTACACCAGCAGCGCTTCGAGGCCATCAAGGGATGGTCGTTTCTCCGGGAGCGACGTGTCCAGCTCAGGGACGACGAGTATACTGATTTCCAGGAGGAAATAGGGCGCCGGCGGTGGGCATCACTGGTTACTCCCATGGCCAAGTTTGATCCAGAAATAGTCCTTGAGTTTTATGCCAATGCTTGGCCAACAGAGGAGGGCGTGCGTGACATGAGATCCTGGGTAAGGGGTCAGTGGATCCCGTTTGATGCCGACGCTATCGGCCAACTCCTAGGATATCCGTTGGTGTTGGAAGAGGGCCAGGAATGTGAGTATGGCCAGAGGAGGAACCGGTCTGATGGGTTCGATGAGGAGGCCATCGCCCAGCTGCTATGTATACCGGGGCAGGATTTTGCCCGGACTGCTGCAGGGAGGCGGGTGCGAATCATGCGCACCAACATGACCACCCTGACCCAGATATGGATGGCGTTGCTCCTCAGCAACATCCTGCCCACCGATCATAATTCCGACCTTCCCATGCCGAAGTGTCAGCTGGTGTACGCCATCCTGACACGGATGAGCATCCATGTGGCTCAGTTGATCGCTGATGCCATCTATATTTTTGCAGGTATGGCGCCCACTAGGCACCCTTTGGACCCAGATAAGTCCAACAGGGCCCTGGGATTCCCCGCACTGATCACAGGACTCTGCCAGTCGTTCGGGGGTCCCCGTTGCACCTACCAAGGTGATTCAGCCGCCCATCACCCGGGCTTTTATTGAGAAGTACTGTACCCAGAGACAGGCTCAGGGTGATGCTCCACAGGCCGCAGGCGCGCCACCACCACCTCATCAGGCTGGCCAGGCTGGGGCATTTGACATGGAGCAGTATTTACGGCATTTGGTTCGCCAGCAGGCGGCCAACCACCGAGCACATGTACGGACCCATGATTGTCTGTACCAGATGAGCCTTAGCATGCAGAGCCAGGGCTTCGCTTCTTTTTCATGCCCTACCCCAGACCAGTTCAGGGCAGAGGTTGCATGGCCCGGAGATTGGCCCGAGGCCTAAGCAGGAGAGGCACCCCCAGAAGCTCCCGGCGATGGAGAAGAGGCCCACGAGGATGAGGAGATGGCCGATTTGCTTGACTTCTTGGGAGGGAGTGGAGATACGTGACTGGGAGATCCCCAGATTCATGTTTTCTTTCATATTTCTTTTGTCATTTTTATTCTATGTTATTGTTTTGACTTGAGAGACTAATGTTTGTTTTTGTTGTTTCGATTGTCATTTGTACAGCGCATACGTTTTTGTTTAGATTGTTGCGTTAGTGTTTATATATCATTACTATTGATGATGTTTGGAATTCTGGAACCATGTAGAGTTCTTCATTTAGGAACATCGTCCAAAGAATATCTGTGTAAAACAAACAAAAAAATCATGATAAAAATAAAAATAGAAAAGAAAAAATGAAATGAATGAAATGGAAAAGAGAACAAAAAGGAAAAGAAGAAAGCAAGTAAGGAAAAAGGTGGAAAAAGAGAAAATAAGTTGTCTAGCTAAAAAACGACATGCTTTTGAAAAGAGACGATTTCCAACTTTTCTTTGAAAAAAAATTCATTGATCATAACCAATTTTTGGAAAATGTGTCTACACCTGAAGGGTGAATGCTGTGAAATTTCCCCGGACGCCCGAAATGGACTCGGATGAATGCACAAATTGATAAAAGAACATATTTTGGAAACATTGGGTTGACTAAAATAGAGGAAATGAATCCTGAGCCCTAGCATCACATGACCATAAAAATTTGACACTTGAGTGTCCGCATAGGTGCATGCATGACCAGTTTTGCATAAAGTTTCCAAATCATCATTTTTGCATTTGTGTCATGGAAATAATGTGGGGCACCCCTTTTATCCTTGAGCCAAACCAAACCCCGACATGTATCATGTCTAGCCATTCTACAAACCTTGAGCCAAAATCACGACTCACTATAATCCTTACCCTCGGAAGCAAAAAAGGAAAGAAGGAAAATTTCCAATCAAAGAGAAAGCAAAAAGAAAAGAAAGGAAATTCCCAATCAAAGAGTGGGAGAAAGCAAAAAGAAAAGAAAGAAAATTCCCAACCAAAGAATGGGAGAAAGTAAAAAAGGGAAGGAAAGAAAGTTCTTGATCAAAGAAACTAGAAGAAATGTGCAGAAAGGTCTTTTGACCAGACAATATCTGAACAATACAGAATTGTCACCAAATGAACAAAAGAAAGAAAAGGAAACCATGACCTAAAGTGGTCTTCTCCCTTTGATTACCAACCAAAATCCTGTGCGTCGGTGACTTGTTCGCCTCGCGCAAAACCAAAACAGAAAAGGAAAAGGGGCAAAAACACACAAAAGCCAAAAAACCCACCAAAAGAACCCATTCCCAAGGGAAGCCCTATTGATCCATGATCACGCATGTAATTTTTGATTTGATAGGAAATAATTTGCAAAGTCAAGTCATGACATATCTATGGTTCGGAATTAGGATGAAACACTTACCTGTGCGAGATTGATACACTTTGAGTGATTTTCTTCTATTTTTGTCGAACCCAGTGTTTCCTCTAAATGGTCATTTAGAAACGAAATGCTAACATCCAAAATCTCATTTATGGTTATGAGAAAATTTCATCAGCATACTCTCCTTCCCCGGTAGACGCATTGTTTTTCACTCAAAAAGGCATATGCTGCTCTAATCAGTTGGAATATTTGTCTCTTTGCTAAAGCATGTTTGCGTTTTAGTGGAGAAAACACCGAGACTTTTTCAAGTCTCACAAGTTATCCAGAACTACGTAGGTCTGAGTTCCTCATTAGAGGATACGTAGGAGCAAGAGCCTCGCTTTTGTCGACCACACCGCCTTTTGTTGCCATGACCCAAGAGCTGGTAGCCCGCGGAGACACCTTACGGTTATCTGCACCTCGTCATTCAGTGACCCCAAGTGTGATTGATGAGCAGAGGCCAATGTGGTCATCTGCGCCTTTTCCGGAGATGTCAGCATTTTCCGATGGAGACTTTTCAAGTCTCACAAGTTATCTAGAACTACGTAGGTCTGATTTCCTCATTGGAGGATACGTAGGAGCAAGAGCCTTGCTTTTGTCGGCTGCCCCATAATCTTTGTCATACTGACCCTGAGGTCATGTGACGTGCACCCTTGTATCATCCAGAGGCGGCGGGCCCGATGATACGCGGAGATACCTTACGGTTATCCGCACCCTTTTGTCATCCAGAGGCGGCGGGCCCGATGATACGCGGAGATACCTTACGGTTATCCGCACCCTTTTGTCATCCAGAGGCGGCGGGCCCGATGGCAAGCAGAGACCAAGTTTGGTCATTCTGCACCCTTGTATCATCCAGAGGCGGCGGGCCCGATGATACGCGGAGATACCTTACGGTTATCCGCACCCTTTTGTCATCCAGAGGCGGCGGGCCCGATGACAAGCAGAGACCAAGTTTGGTCATTCTGCACCCTTGTATCATCCAGAGGCGGCGGGCCCGATGATACGCGGAGATACCTTACGGTTATCCGCACCCTTTTGTCATCCAGAGGCGGCGGGCCCGATGACAAGCAGAGACCAAGTTTGGTCATTCTGCACCCTTGTATCATCCAGAGGCGGCGGGCCCGATGATACGCGGAGATACCTTACGGTTATCCGCACCCTTTTGTCATCCAGAGGCGGCGGGCCCGATGACAAGCAGAGACCAAGTTTGGTCATTCTGCACCCTTGTATCATCCAGAGGCGGCGGGCCCGATGATACGCAGAGATACCTTACGGTTATCCGCACCCTTTTGTCATCCAGAGGCGGCGGGCCCGATGGCAAGCAGAGACCAAGTTTGGTCATTCTGCACCCTTGTATCATCCAGAGGCGGCGGGCCCGATGATACGCGGAAATACCCGAGTGGTTATCCGTATAAACATTCTTTTGCTATCTGTAAGACAGAACGCTTGATAGCATGCAGAGGCTGACACAGTCTTCTGCACCTTTCGTTCCTCCGGGAACAACAAGTCATTTACATGCGGAAATTTCATGGTCACCCGCGACTCTCGTCAACCGAGAGGAGCGAAATTAGTGTCATACACTGATTTTCGTCCAGGGACCTTTGCTTGATGACATGCGACCATTCTTTGGTCCTTGTGAGGTGCTTGGCATCCATCATTAGGCAATTTGTGAAAATCTAGGAACGACAAGTCATGGTCACCCGCGACTCTCGTCAACCGAGAGGAGCGAAATTAGTGTCATACACTGATTTTCGTCCGGGGACCTTTGCTTGATGACATGCGACCATTCTTTGGTCCTTGTGAGGTGCCTGGCATCCATCATTAGGCAATTTGTGAAATTCTAGGAACGACAAGTCATGGTCACCCGCGACTCTCGTCAATCGAGAGGAACGAAATTAGTGTCTTATCTTTACTTTCCTTTTATCTCCAATAAAAGGCAAGTAAAGAGGGGCAACTGTCATACCCTAATTTCGTCCGGGGAACCTTGCTTGATGACATGCGACCTTTCTTTGGTCCTTGTGAGGTGCTTGACACCCATCATTAGGCAATTTGTGAAATTCCAGGACATGCCGGAAAACCAAAAAAATATAGGTGCACAATCCGTGAGTTTCCGTGTCACACCGGAAATCAAATGGAAGCATCGTTGCATAATTAAGTGAGGTTCTGTAACATTCCGTAAGTCAAAAAGGGGATGATTATGTAATCCGCAAGGTTCCGTAACATTACGGAAAGAAAACAAGTATTGTTACGGAATTCGTAAGTTTCCGTGACTTTACGGAAAAAGAATCACCAAAAAAAGCAGAGGGGGGGGGTGTACTTAGTAAAAATGGGGGTGCAAATAGCACCCAGACCCACTTGGGCCCTCCAGAATATTCCTCCAGAAGGCTGCTGCTTCTGGAGGAAGCAACCTGGCTCGCCTGGGCGAGCTGAGCTCGCGTGGGCGAGCTGGGCGGCAACCACCTCCCCTATTTTGCTATAAATAGGGGAGGAAGTGAAGAAGAAAGGGGTTCAGCCCCTTTGGCACTTCTCTCTCTTTCGAATTTGCTTGGAAAAATTGTTTCCGTGAAGAAAATCTAAGCCGAGGCGCTTCCGAAACGTTTCCGTAACGTTTTCCGTGAGGAATTTCGCAAAGGTTTCAACCGTTCTTCGACGTTCTTCATTCGTTCTTCATCGTTCTTCGATCTTCAACGGGTAAGTACCTCGAACCAAGCTTTTCGATTCATTCTATGCACCCATGGTGGTCCACATTGTGTTTCGTGCATTTTTATTCTCGTCTTGTTTACTTTTTATACCCCCTATTGACGTGCTTAAGCCATTTTACTTAAGTCATTTCTCGCTTAACTTAAAAATAAAATCAATTTCCACCGAACGTTTGAATTGTATTATCCGTTAACTTCGGTTAAAATGAATTCCGACCGTTCGGTCGTGCCGTAACCACGTTGGAAATCAAAAAGAGGTAAAAAATAATATAATAATCAAAAAACATCTTTTAGTAAAATAAAGCGGAAAATCAATCGGACGTTTTTTCTCTTTGGGATTTCTCATTCTTAATCGAATTGATTAATAACTAAAGTGAAACTAAGGCTAAAATCAACTCGCCTAGTCAAGCTCGTCCACAAAAATAGGCTTTTGAAGTTTGTCATTTCAATTTCTCACTAAGTAAAATGGATCATTTTTAAGGTCCAACGCCTTAAAATGATCACCACTTAAGTAAAAAAGAATCACTTGATAAGAAAGAACTACGTAGGTCTGATTTTCTCATCCCAATTGAGGAATACGTAGGAGCAAAGGGAAACACCCTTGTCGACCACAAAAAGAGAAAAAAATATAAAAAGGGTATAAAGGATATAAGGACATAAAAGGGAACGTAAAAATCAAAGTCATGTTTGCACATTCGATTAAAGGTTGCCGTCCCTTGTGACGGACGTGTGGGGTGCTAATACCTTCCCCGCGCGTAAATACAACTCCCGAACCTTTCACTTAAAAGTTCGTAGATCGCGTTTTTTCCGGTTTTTCCGACGTTTTCCTCAAATAAACGTTGGTGGCGACTCCGCGCTTATTCCTTTCGTGGAACACGCATCCCGCGAGTCACGCGTCGCCCTCCCGCCGAAGGGTAGGTTGCGACAAGTATGATAGGAGAGTCATGCATGATGGTTTCACCAATAAGTTCACTTTTATGCATAAAGATTGCAAAACTACTTTTGCACCATTGGCTCCAAGAGAAGTTAGCGAGGATCAATTAAAAATGAGAAAGAAGAGAAAAACAAAGTGAAAAGAAAAAGGAAAAAGATGGTGGAAAAGAGAAAGAGAGAAAAGAATCAAATATGTTTATAAAAGAAAAAGAAATGAAAAGGGCTATGCAACTGAGAAATCCAATACTCTTACTTTTGAGTAAAGAGTGTAATTCAAAGGACGCATGTCCTACTAACTCTCTTCCAAAAGAGGTTTCTTCTTTGTTACAGGATTTTGATGATGTCTTTCCCTAAGAAGTGCCTCAAGGTCTACCCCTTCTTAGGGGAATTGAGCATTAAATTGATCTCATTCCAGGAGCTTCATTGCCTAATAGGCCATCCTGTCAAAGCAATCCCCAAAACCAAGGAGATTCAAAAGCAAGTTGAAGACTTGATGCAAAAGGGGTGGGTTAAAGAAGTCCATGTGCAGTTCTAGTCATTCTATTCCCTAAGAAAGATGGAATTTGGAGGATGTGCACAGATTGTAGAGCCATCAATAACATAACAGAAAAGTATAGAGATCCTATTCCTAGGTTAGACGACTTGTTGGTTGAAATGAATGGGTGCTTGTGTCTTCTCTAAAATTGACTCAAAAAGTGGATATCATCAAATTAGAATTAGAGAAGGAGATGGGTAGAAAACAACCTTTAAAACTAAATATAGGTTGTATGAATGGTTTAACAAGTTTCTATAGGAGGTTTGTTAGAGATTTTAGCACTTTGGCTGCACCTCTAAATGAAATTGTTAAAAAATTTGTTGTTTTTGAATGGGGAGATCAACAAAAGAAAGCTTTTATTGCTTTGAAAGAAAGTTAACTAATGCTCTTGTTCTTGCTTTGCTTAATTTTGATAAATCCTTTAAGCTTGAATGTGATGCATCTAGGGTAGGCATAGGGGCTGCGTTGATGCAGGAGGGGCATCCCATTGCATATTTTAGTGAGAAATTGAATGAGGCTGCTCTTAGCTATTCTACATATGATAAGGAATTGTATGCCTTAATTAGAGCTTTGTAGATTTGGCAACATTATCTCTTGCCCAAGGAATTTGTTATTCACAATGATCATGAGTCTTTGAAATACTTGAAAGGACAAGGAAATTTGAACAAGAGGCATGCCAAGCGGGTGGAATTTCTTGAACAATTCCCCTATGTAATCAAACACAAGAAAGGTTTGCCTCGGTCCAAGAGAGGAAAGGGCTTGGTTTTTGAGGTGGTTGATAGGTTTTCTAAGATGGCTCACTTCATAGCATGTCAGAAGGTAGACGACACTTGTCATGTTGTTGATTTGTTCTTCAAAGAGGTGGTAAGATTACATGGTTTACCTAGGAGTATTATAAGTGACCGAGATTCCAAATTTCATAGTCATTTGTGGCGGACTTTATGGGGTAAGATTAGAACTAAATTGTTGTTTTCAACTACATGCCATCCCCAAACCGATGGACAAACTGAGGTGGTCAATAGAACTCTTTCTACTCTTCTTAGAGCCATCATTAAGAAAAATCTTAGGACTTGGGAAGAGTGTTTACCACATGTTGAATTTACTTATAACAGGGTTGTACATAGTACTACTCAGATGTCACCCTTTGAAATTGTTTAATAAATAATAATAATAATAATAATAAAGTGCTTGTAGCTAGTTTTGAGACTTGGACCTCAAACTTAATTATGCCTTACTTAACCACTAAGGAATTTTAGTTATGCTTACAATGTTGAGATTTTATATTTATTTTATTTTCTACCAAGTACATGAGAACTGATTTGTATAAATCAATTATGAAGTGAATCGATAGAGGCTTTTGCTGGTTTTATCATTTAAGTGTGAGAATTGTCTCTGCTAGGGTTCTTCCTTGAACCATTTGATATTATAAAGAATTGCTCAATTCTTGTGGCGATCCTCAAGGCTTATTAGACATCATTATTTGTGGCGCCTATCTTGTTCTTCCTTTCGCATTTTATGTGTCCTTGTTTAATTTCCACAATGCTAATTCTGTAATTCTCTTTTAATTTCTTATTTCAATATCTCTCATTTAACTTAACCTTTTTCTGTGTTTTTGTCCCTAAATTGCATTTTAGAATGTCCTCTTTCACCTCGATTTGGAATCATCCCAATCTGAGTTCTGTAGGCTGAGAAACAAATAAACTTAAAATATGTTTTTGGCTCTATGAGTGTGTGAATTTTGTCCTAAAATTGATATGAATTGAAGCAAGGTAAGGGGGATAAACATCCTTTTTTATACACAATTATCTAATAAATTTTGAATTTGACACAAATATTTATTATTAATTTTATGTGAAAAACTAGAGATAAATTATGTTAACATTAACTTAATTAACACTCTATTTTGATATATCGTCATACTTATGTAGTGTAGAAAATTTTAAAATGAATTTCAACATGGAAGTTGTTTAAAATACATAGATTTATTTATAGATAATTAGAATTATGTATGGTGTCATTAGGGGTCGTCAGTTTGTCACTAAATTTTTTTAAATGTTTTGTTAAGATGGACGAAGATCAGTGGATATATGACAACATAATGTCTGAAGAAGTTAATATGAATGAAGACAATGGAGAGGAACTTGATGTGTTTGAAAATATTGATTATTCTGATGCCTTCAATACTTCTCAGGTATTGATATGATTTTGTATTTTGTTAAAGTAAGTAAATGAATGTTCCTTGAAGACTAAACATGTATTATCCTTTATGTAGGTGTTTGCTACCCGTGATGACATTTTGCATTGGGCTCGCTCTGTTGCGTATGATATTGGTTTTATGGCGGTGATAATGAGGTCAGACACACATACTGGAAATAGAGGAAGGACCTCATGTGTTTTAATTGATTGTGAGAGGAGTAGAAAATATAAGGCATACAAGAAAGATTTAGTATGAACAGTTACTGGCAATAGAAAATGTGGGTGTCCCTTTAAGCTACAAGTGTTGAAAGGTGACGGATGGATGGTGAAGTTAATATGTGGGAGTCATAATCATGCATTGGCTAAGTCATTAGTTGGACATCCATATACTGGTCGACTGACTAAGGTTGATAAGACTATTGGTGATATGACAAAGTCAGTGGTCCAACTGTCATACATTAATTTCATCCAGGGACAATTGTTTGTCAACATGTGGACCTTTGCTGACCAAATTGAGATTCTTAACACTCATCGCCGTGTAATCCATAAAGTTTAGCGATGTTTCAGAAGGAAATCAGACAAAAACACAAAATGGGGGGTGAACTGATCAATTTAGGGGGGGTATACCTAGCCCTGGGCCCATCTGGAATATTCTGGAGGGAGGTTACTTCAGGTGGAAGCTACCAAGCTTGCCTGGGCGAGCTGGGCGGCAACCACCTCCCTCATTTTTGCTATAAAATGGTGTGAGGGGCTGAGGAAAAAAGGTTCAACATCTTTGGCACTCAGGATTCACTAAAAATAAGTGAGGAAAAGAAGAAAGAAGGAAAAAATCCAAGCTGAGACGCTTCCATAATGATTCCATGACATTTTTGTGATCAATTACGCTAATGTTCTTCACCATTCTTTGCCTTTCTTCGTTCGTTCTTCATCGTTCATCGATCTTCAACCGGTTAGTTTTCGATTTCGAAGCTTTGAATTCATTATATGCACCCTTAGGGGTCCATTCTTGCTTTGTATGTTTTCATCTTCATCTCGTTTACTTTCGGTATTCTTTTCTTCGTTTTAAACGAGTTTCGACTGATCGTTTAAGCCGTAACCTCAATGAATGATAAAATGAATTTCAATTGATCATTTGTGTTGTAATGTTGTTTAATCATCGTTAAAATAAAATCCAACTGATCGTTCATGTTGTAACCTCGGTTAATAAAAAATAAGTAAGTTCCAACCGGACATTTTACTTTTAAATTTCTCTTTTAAATGAGTTGAGAAATAACTAAGTGAAACTAAAGTTAAAATCAACTCATAAATCCAACTTTGTCTGTGAAAAGGTCATTTGAAACAGTTCGAGGTCCAACGCCTTAAACAGTTCTCTTTGCTTTTATTGGTTAAAATGGGCCGTTCAAAAGTATAAAATCAACACTCCGCATAACTTTACCGCTTTTTAAAGAACTATGTAGGTCTGAGTTCCTCATTGCAATTGTGGATACATAGGAGCAAAAGCCCTACTTTTGTCGACCCCAAAAGATAAAAAAAACACAAAAAGGAAAGATAAAAATAATTTAAAGTCATGATTTTGCACATTTGATTAAAGGCTACCATCCCCTGTGACGGACGCATGGGGCGCTTATACCTTCCCCGTGTGTAAAAACAACTCCCGAACCTCTCGTACTTAAAGTTCGTAGACCCATACGTATCGGTTTTTCTAACATTTTCCACAAATAAACATTGGTGACAACTCCGTGCATTTTCCTCCCTTGGAAGACGTACCCGTGAGTCTCACGTCACCCTCCCGCCGAAGGGTAGGTTGCGACACCAACCAAAGAATATTCTTCTGACATTGAAAGAGCACAATGCCACCATTTTTACAACAATGAATCAAGTATACAATGCAAGATATGCATATTGATCTATAAGAGGCAATAATAGTGAAATGAAACAACTAATGAAGCTTCTTGAACGCGATCAGTATATTCATTGGCATAAGCTAAAGGATGAAGATGTTGCACGTGATATATTTTGGAGTCATCCCGATGCAGTGAAATTAACCAAAGCTTGTAATTTGGTATTTCTCATAGATAGTACCTACAAAACAAATAGATATAGATTGTCTTTACTTGACATTGTTGGTGTGACACCAACTGGATAACATTTTCAACTGCATTTGCCTATTTGGAGGGAGAACATATAAGCAATGTTGTTTGGGCTCTGGAACGGTTTCAAAGTATTTTTCTAAGATGTGATGCAATCCCTCAAGTTACTGTTACCGATAGAGATTCAGCATTGATAAATGCAATGAAAACTGTTTTCCTTGAGGCAACAAACTTGTTGTGTTGGTTTCACATTGATACGAATATGAAGGAAAAATGTAAAACCCTTGTGGGTCAAAAAAATGCATGAGATTATGTCATGGAAGCATGGGAGAGTCTGGTGGATTGTCCTTCTGAGCAAGAGTTCAATGACTGCCTTATGAAGTTTGAAATTGCTTGCTCACCATGGTCAATGTTTGTTGACTATTTCAAACAAATATGGTTGATTCCCCATAAGCAAATATTTGTTAAAGCCTGGATGAATAAGGTTGTCATTCCCTAATTTCATCCAGGGACTATCGTTTGCTGATCTTTTGATCCTTGCTAGTCGACTTACAGTGTTGAATGCCAGTTACAGTGTGAAACAAATAATCATTTAATGTTTTGATCAAGAATGCGAAAAGTACCCAAAAGGGAGGGCGAAAGGGTCATTTTAAGCCTTTTTTTGAACCCTGGCTCACCCAGGCAAGCCTTTGGCTCTCCTAGGCTCCAAAATAGCTTAGGGGTGAAGTAACCAGCTCGCCTGGGCGAGCAAGGTTACTTCAGGTTAAAGCAACAGCTCGCCTGGGCAACCTGCCAAAGTGCCAAACCCCCCCCATTTCCTATAAATAGGCATGAGGGAGGCTAAGTAAAGGATTTTAAGGTCCAACATTGAGAGAAACTAGAGAGAAGAAGAAGAAAGAAGAGAAAAACGAGGCCAAGGAGCTACCGAATTGTGACCGTAATCGACTTCTACATCGTTCTTCGTTCGTCATCCGACTAGTTTTTGTTTTAAGGATTTGAATGCGATCTATGCACCCTTAGGGGTCCTCCTTCTTGTTTTGTGCATCTTCATCTCCTTCTTCTATCATCAATAGTCTCATTTTCTTCATATAAAGTAAGTTTTAACCAATCATTAGTACCGCAAGTTATCTTTAAAAAAAAGATTGAAGGTTAATAAGCAAAACCAAAATAAAACCAACTCATAAACTTCTTCATTTCATCAAATATCGCTTGAGATTGTTTCAAGGTCCAACGCCTTAATGATTCTCTCCGCTTTTCGTTAAACATCACTTGGGATCATTTCAAGGTCCAACGCCTTAAATGACCTTTTTGTTAACAATTAAAGTCAATCGTTCAAAAAACATAAAAACAATGTAACACAAAAACTTTCAGACATAAAGAACTACGTAGGTCTGAATTTCTCATCGCACCTGAGGATACGTAGGAGCAAGGGTAACACCCTTGTCAACCCAAAAAAATAAAAAAATATAAAAAGGAAAAACACACAATTTTGAAGTCATGTTTTGCACAATCAATTAAAGGCTATCATCCTTTGTGAGGGGCGCGTGGGGTGCTAATACCTTCCCTATGCGTAACAACTCTTGAACCCTTCTTTTCAATATTCACATATCTTTTTTTGGTTTTTCAAGCATTTTCCTTGAATAAACATTGGTGGAGACTCCACGAGTTTTCTTCATGAGAAGACACACTTTATTATTTCGCCTCGCCCTCCCACCGAAGGGTAGGTTGCAACAATTGACGACTCCACTGGGGAAGTGTTAGAGAGTTAGGCCATTCAATCAATGTGCAATGTTTTTTATCATGACTTCTTCTTTATTTATGTTCCCTCTCCCCTTATATCTTTTGTTTTGTCTATATTTGTATATAACCTTTGTTATGCTGTTGTGTTTGGTGTGTGTTTGTCTATCGATTACATTCATAGTTAGAAATATTTTTTCTATGCACACATGGCACCTACACCTCGCACACACATTGAGATATTAGGCCCTATACTCGAGTCTATGTGAGCCATAAGGAGTAGAGGTCGATCTGTGGTCATGCTGGGTCTCCAACTCGCTTGATAACAGTGAAGCCTCATCTAGATCTTTCCTCTTTTAGTGATGCATTATCGCTAATAGTCCCTATTGCCACAATGTATTACCTAAGAGGATGATATCTCTAGAAGCTAGTAAAGTTACATGAAACCACCCTTGGGAGTTGTCACTAGAAAGGGACTTTTGGATCCTTTCCATTAGGTTCCTGAATTAGGGGGCACATAGCAAACTCACTCTAGCTTGTTCCTTGATCGTATCATGCATCTCTTCATGGCATCGTAATGGACATATCATTCCTGCATTTATCATTTATCATATTCATGCATTGCATTTGCATAAGTCATTGCATTTTCATGCATCTTCATTTAGCATGCTTTTGTTCTGCCAACTGCATACATTCTATTTTCATCATTCACATGTTATGTTCACTCATGCATGATCCTTGCATTTTCCTCGGCAAAACAAAAAAAAAAAGAACAAAAGAAAGTCACAATGAAGCATGGAAGTTTACACCACATTCTTAGTTACATGTGTTGGGTACCATGATGATGGCTAGAAACCAACCATGTTGGGATTATACACTCTTTTCTCTAAAAAAATGTTTGAAAATCATGTGAACATGGTACTTAATGCATGGTTAATTAGGAAATGATGATTCTTCGAGCATCTCATGTCGATCTCATAATTACATTTGCCATGCATAGCATAAGTATGTCCTAATCATCCATATCTATGATATGTTGTCAAAGTATTGGCAATCAAAGCTTCTATTCTTGCGAACATAGGGTTGAACCAAGCACATGTTTTTAAGGAAAGGTTCATCAAGTCAAGGTCAAGTATGGAAGTAACCAGCTTGCAAAAGTTGGGGCAGAAGATGGATCGAGTTACATCGCTTCTTTGTCTACTGCCAACACATGATTGAGCTAAATAATTTACAAAAATTAAGGATTGTTGACGTCCATGATTTATTTCTAGTTTCACTTTGACAATATGTGATGAAAAATGTAGTTTTAATGAAAATCTGAATTGATTCAATCATATGATCTATTGAATGTCTTGTGTAAAATTTGCAATACTTTGACAATGCATCATTACTATACATGCATGCTTATTTTTCTTTTCTCATTGGTGGCATTTCTCATTGCATTCTTTCCTTGAAATCGGAATTGTAATCATTGTAATCATAAGGAAAGAATGCACTTTACGGCGCCCTTACCGAACACGTGTCAGAGCTAAAGTAATGAGTGAAATAGAGGAGGTGCAAGAGCATATGAAGGCTGACATGAAGGCCATGAAAGACCAAATGGCCGCCATGATGGAGGCCTTGTTGAGCATGAAGAAGATAATGAGGGTCAATGTGGTTGCAGTTATCGCTACCAGTGCCGCCGCTGAGGTGGATCCGACTTACCCGTCTAGCGTAAATCAAATAAGTTGTCCAATCCCCGATGTTGTAGGTCAAGGAGGAGAAGCATTGTGAAGTACAGGCTGTCCCCATGTTGTGCAAAGCAAGAACTCTTTCCCATCTTACTGGGGCAGCCGTCACCTGGTATACTAATTTGGAACCTTCTCGAGTTCATTCTTGGAAGGACCTAATGGTTGCCTTCATTAGGCAATATCAATATAATTCTGATATAACTCCAGATAGAATGCAACTACAGAACATGTGTAAGAAGGAGTATGAATCTTTAAAAGAATACACCTAAAGGTAGAGGGATCTAGCAGCTCAAGTAGCGCCCTCAATGATGGAAAGGGAGATGATAACAATGATAGTAGACACATTACCGGTGTTCTACTATGAGAAGATGGTGGGTTACAAACCTTCAAGCTTTGCCGATTTAGTTTTTGTCGGTGAAAGGATTGAAATGGGTCTGAGAAGAGGCAAATTTGAGTATCCTGCTTTGATGAATGGGAAGCCTAGGGAAAATGGAGAGAACAAGAAGGAGGGAGGAACCCATGTTGTGACTGTCGTTCCTACATGACCCAATTTCCCACTAGCTCAACAATATCAATACTCAGCCAATATCAGTCTTTCTCATTACCCACCACCTTATCAGCCAAGAAGGCCACCCCTAAATCATCCACAAAACCCGTCTGCCGCACATCCGATATCAAACACCACCCTTAACACAAACCAAAACATCAACTACGGAAGGAATTTTCCAGAAAAGAAGCCTGTAGAATTCACCCCAATTCTGGTGTCGTATGCTAATTTGCTCCCATATCTACTCAATAATGCAATGGTAGCCATAATACCAACAAAGATTCCTCCATTTTCCCGAGGATACAACTCGAATGCAACATGTGCTTATCATGGAGGAGTTTCAGGGCATTCCATTTAGCATTGTATGACCTTGAAACAAAAGGTGCAAAGTCTAATTGATGTGGGCTAGCTAAAATTCGAGGAGGACAATCGCTTGTGAATTTTGACATTGTCAAGTGACATTATGCATGGGGCAATTTGAAGGTTGTTGTTAGATGTCTCCAATGACTCATTAGGATTTTCAAGTTTATGTCATTACTGTAAACAACAGTCACAATGCTAATAATATGGATAAATTTGATATCTCTCATTCTCTCACAATTACATCTTTGCTTATTTAACTTTCACTGGTGATGCAATCCTACCCCCTAAGGGCATTGGATAGAAAACCCCAAGAAAATTGGGCCAGAGAGGCAAGAGAAGGCCCTAGGGTTCTCATGAGCCTTAGGGTAGATTTTGGGCCCATGGGCTGAGTATGAGTCCACTTATCTTTGTACATATTAGATTAGGATTTCTTTATTTTTGGTCCTTGTATTTAGGACTCCATAATGTAGGTAGGGTACCCTATAAATGTAGGATTTTTTCAGCCCTTGTATTTTAGGGCATCTAGACTAGTTTTTGTATTAGGGGTAATTTTGTAATTTCACATGCATTAAGTGAATATTTGATGTGTGTGTTGAGAAATAAATTTAATTGAATTGGGAGAAGCCCAATCTAATTAAATTTTAGAGAGGGGGTGAGCATTTTCTTGCTACACCCAATTGCTGCATCATATAGTCACACTTTGTGCATGTCCTTCATGCTTTACATGCCTCATGACACCTAAGCACACTAAGTGGAGAATCTTGGACTTGATCTTGGATTAGTAGGCTGAACCATATCTAAAATTCACTAATCATAATTAGTGAAATTTTGGCTCCACAAATTCAAGTGAAATTTGAATAGAAATTCAAATTTCCCTCCAATTTTGTATGACACTTAGGCAATAAATAAAGGCCATGTGTGTGAATTTTTTTAAACTTTGATCATTTGAAAATTATACTTCGGAGTTCAGACCTCATTTGCGGCACAAAATTTCGTGCTCCTTCTCTCCTTCTCCCTCCCCTCATCTTCTCCCCCTTCAAGCTCTTATCCATGGCTTCCTGTGGTGGTGAGCTTTAGCTTGACTCATCTTCTCTTTAAAGTAGCGTCTCCAATCATCTTTCTTACTTCTCCATTCTTCTTCCATTCATCTTCAAGAAGCAAAGGAATCCATTGATGAAGAAGATCCAAGGCCTACAAGCTGCACATGGAGATACATCATGTGGTATCAAGAGCATCTTCATCTAGGTGATGTTCTTTTGCTTCCTCTATCTTTTTGTTCGGTCAATTCACTTTAATTCCTTGTTCTTCATCTTATTCTCCATGTATATCCTACATTGTCTTGTGGTTTGGTTCTGTTTAGAGTAGATTCAAAAAAATAAACCGATTAAATCTTAGATCTACACTTGTTCTTGCATTTCGATGGTTCAAATTTCATAGATCTACTCTTGAATCATGTTTTTGTGTTGATTTTAGGTTCTATCGTTTTTCAGTCATAATCTTCTTGTGCTGAACCTTTAGATCTAAATTTTCTTCCAAAATATTGATTAGGAAAAAACACAAAAATCTAAGTGTAAATCACGAAAAATCACACAAGTTGGCAGGAAAATCAATGTCCAAGAAAAAAAGTGAAAGGGAAGTGTGCTTGTTGTTTTGGCTCAAAATTTGTTCTATAATTTGTGCCTATTTTATACCAATCATAGTTATGAAATTTAAATTGAAAATTATTGTGAAAACAAGTGCCAAAACTAGAGGTTGCTTGAGTCTTATTTTTTTAGTTTTTTTTACTTTACTCTAGAACCATTCTAGGTTTCTCTTTGAGTCCTAGCTTGGTTTTATATGCTTTTCATTACTTTAATTTTTGAATAATCCTTGAAAATGTCTTGTTAAAACTCTATTGGTTTAGCTTTCATTTCATTTTTTTGGTCTTTGGTTATTGCTTGTCTCTTTGTTTCCTTGTTTGTGACTTGTCATATAGGGAATTGGAAAGGAGGATTGGTGTCATCCCTTGAAGAATTTGAGTCAAGAAGTAAGTGGCCAACCACCTTAAGAGCTATTGGACACTCCAAATTGATTGAATCACCAAAGGGAGAACAACCACCAAAATTGAGGACTGTTTTGTTATTTTGTAATTGGCAATTTATTTACCTTCATTGCTTTCAAGTTTTTGTAACAAAAAGGCCTTTCATTGGAAGTGTGTTGGGAGCCTCCAATAGGTTACCAAACTTCCATTTGTGTGTAATAATTTTAGGCAATTTTCCCTTAGGATAGTGAGTTTTTTGTTGGAAACCTTAAATGTGGTCATCCAAACACTCTTAGGATTCGCCTAGTTTACATTTCTTGCACTTTAATTTCTTGCTTACTGATAGTCGTCTTATACGATTAACTTTTGTATAGAAAACATTTTCCAAAACTTGTATAATTCTCCCAATTTATGGTTATTTCGTAGTAGTTTGTAAATAAATCTTGTTTTATCGTTAAAGTTGTCTCTAGAATATTTCCATTGGATTTAATGATGAAATTTGTGCAATTTCAGGTGAAAAAGAGGCTAAGTCATGAAGTGCTAAAAGTGACAGTTGAGCTTAGCTCATCAGTTGGGCTAAGCGCGCATCCACCGCTAAGCACAGCTTCAGCGCGCTTAGTGCGACAGAAGAATCTGGTAGAGCATCAATATCAAGGTCACGCGCTAAGCGCGAGATCAGTGCGCTAAGCGCAACAGTTGTGTTCAGCCAGGCTCAACGCACGACTAGCGCTAAGCTCAAATCCACTTACTTGCGCTAAGTGCAAGGGTGGCGCTAAGTGCAACGTCGCGGGTTCAGAGCCTATTTAAAGTTGTTTTGTGCAGAATTAGGGTAACAAACCAGAGAGTCACCATCACACATAGAAGTCAGAGCACACCACAGTGCTTATTTTGGGAAAAGAGCTCTAGAGGCAGCAAGAGGAGCAGCTTTTGCAGAGATACCTAGGTTTTGTAATTAGAGAGAGATTAATGAGTTGCAGAGTGATTGTGAAATGCTGAGAAGAGGAGGAGGGATCCCCCTTCTTGTGTAAGGAGAAATTATTCTCTACTCTTAATCTCATTAGTTTTAGGGTTTTTCTGTAATGGCTGGCTAAACACCCTTGTTGGGAATTTCTAAAAAACAGCTGATGTAATTACTTTAATATCTAATTGATTGTGTTTCTTGTGTTCAATGCTTCTTTCAGTGCTTAAATTTTGTATGCTCTTGGTCTAATCAACCATTTTTGTGCATGGTTAGGTGACTTTAGCATTGGGAAATGTACTGTTGCCTTAGAACTTGAATGAAGCAGGATTGAAACTTAGTCTTAAATGAGGGATCTGTGGATTAAGTTTTGGTTTTAAATATGTTGTTACAATAATGTTGTTTGGTCTAAGTCTAGTCCAATAAGAGGGATCTGAGGACAAAGCTTAGGCTAAATTAGTCTAAACTTTCGTAAGCTATTTAAGCTGAGTCTAGTCCAACAAGAGGGATCTGAGGACAAAACTTAGTTTAAGTTAGTCTCCTAGGAGGGCTGTCTAAATTGAGCCTAGTCCAACAAGAGGGATCTGAGGACGAAGCTTCGATTGATTCATCCTAATCAGGAATTGAGGTTTAGTAATTTAGGCTAAAACATAGAACACAAAAGCATGATTGATTAGAGAAACATCTTTATATACATTAGCTCGTTTGTTAGAAAGACCCAACACCTTTACCTACTGCTGTCAATCTTACTTATTTGCAATTTTTACTATTTTAAGCCTAGACTTAATTTAATTTTGTTTTAAACCACCAATTATCAATGTTTCTTTCAACAATGCCTTATTTATGAATTCAACCCTGTCTAATACTAGTTCCCTGAGTTCGATACTTGGATTCATCCATTTTAATTTTAAATACTTGACGACTCGGTGCGTTTTTTGGCAAACTGGATTTCCCTTGAACATATTTGGATAAAGAAAAATTGGACCAAAAAGTAACTGCGGGGGAAATCCAACACTTACTTTCATAGCTTATTTCCTTTACCTTCCATTGTCAAACCACCTAGATTGCTTGTCTTTTACCAATTAGTTTTTACCTTATCTTTCACACCTCTTTTAGTGTTTACTTTGGCTAGTTTCAACCATAGTTTCTTTTACCTTTTGTTTTCAAACCCCCAACAAGAAAGAACCACAACTTAGGAACCAACATGAGTCTTCATTCTTCATCTAGTGTTAATGGTAAGGGTTCTACTCCTAAGGACACCTTGTCTAAGATATTAGAAGAGTTGAGATCCCTTAAGTTGTGGAAAGAAAAACAAGAGAGAAAAGGAAAAAGGCAAAAAAAAAAGAGTGGAAAAAATAAATCAAGATGAAAGAGAGAAAATAAGGGAAGAAGAAAAAAGGAAAATACTAAAAGATTGAAGAAAAGAAAAACATGCCACCTATAGTAGTCATGACTCTTGTAAGACCCTAAATGAAGAACTTTGTGACTATTATGAAGGAAGGTGTCATACCCTAATTTTGTCCAGGGACCATTGTTTGATGGCATGCAACCTTCGCTTGACCGCTTTGAGGAACTTGACACCCATCGTTAAGCAATCCTTGAAGTTCCGCGACATGTCGGGAGTCGAAAGGAAACATTATTGCGCAATCCGTAAAGTTTCGTAACATTCCAGAAGCCGAAGAGGGGATGGTTGCGTAATCCGTAAAGTTTCATGACATTACGGAAAGAAAACAACTATCGTTACATAATTCGTGAGGTTCCATAACGTTATGGAAAAAGAATCAGCAAAAAAAAGGGGCAAAAGGGGGTGTATTTAGTAAAATAGGGGGTGCAAATAGAAATTTTCAAATCTGGGCCCTTCTAGAGGTTTCTGGGCATTTTCTTGCTTAAGGTGGAAGCAACCTAGCTCGCCTGGGTGAGCTGGGCGGCAACCACCTCCCTCGTTTTGTTGAAAAATGGCTTCCGGAGCTTCTGGTACTCCCGTAATACTTCCGTAAAATTCCCATAACCCTAAATAAGCATATTTCACTTAATATGGGTGAGAAGGAAGAGAAAAAAGAAGAAAATCAAGTCCTATAGGCTTCCGCACATTACGATAGAAGGGGAGTGAACTTATCAAACCGAAGGGGTGTGTCGCAACGTGCCCTTTTGCGGGCGAGCGAGGCGAGGCTCACGGCTGCGCTTTCCAAAGGAGGAAAGATGCGCGGAGTCGCGACCAACGTTTATTTGTGGAAAACGTCAGAAAAACCGAAGGAAACCGGTCAAAATGAAAATTCTAAGTTCGGGAGTTGTATTTACGCTTGAGGAAGGTATTAGCACCTCTTACGTTTGTCTCAAAGGACAACAGCCTATTTTTAGAATTGTGGAATTGTGTTATCTTAACTTTTATTTCTTTTTATTTTTTGAGGTCGACAAAAGCGGGGCTCTTGCTCCTACGTACCCTCCATCAAAGAGGAAATCAGACCTACGTAGTTCTTCCTTATGCGTGAATCAAGTGATAAATTTTTTTACTTGAGGGGTGATCATTTTAAGGTGTTGGACCTTAAAAATGATCCTTTTTACTTAGTAAGAAACTGAAATGATAAACTTTAAAAAAAAAACCTATTTTTGTGGACGAGCTTGACTAGGCGAGTTTGATTTTAGCCTTAGTTTCACTTTAGTTATTAGTCAATTCAATTAAGAATGAGAAATCCCAAAGAGAAAACGTTCGATTGATTTTTCGCTTTACTTTACTAAAAGATATTTTTTGATTAGTATATTATTATTTTACCTCTTTTTTGATTTCCAACGTGGTTACGGCACGATCGAACGGTCGAAATTCATTTTAACCAAAATTAACGGATGATACAATTCAAACGATCGGTGGAAATTTATTTTATTTTTAGATTAAGCGAGAAATGACTTAAATAAATGGCTTAAGCACGTCAAAAGGGGGTATAAAAAGCAAATGAAAACGAGAATAAAAATACATGAAACAAAATGTGGACCACCACGGGTACATAGAATGAATTGAAAAGCTTGGTTTGAGGTACTTACCCGTTGAAGATTGAAGAAAACGAAGAACGAACGATGAATCTTGAAGAACGGTCGAGAATCATCCCGTAATTACTCACGGAAACGTTACGGAAGCGCCTCGGCTTGAATTTTCTTCACGGAACTAATTTTCCTCAGCAATTTCGAGAGAGAGAGAAGTGCCTAAGGGGATTGTCATACCCTAATTTCGTCCGGGGACCTTTGCTCGATGACGTGCGACCATTCTTTGGTCCTCGTGAGGTGCTTGGCACCCATCATTAGGCAATTTGTGAAATTCCAGGACATGCCGAAAAACCAAAAAAAATATTGATGCACAATCCGTAAGTTTCCGTGACACACCGGAAATCAAATGGAAGCATCGTTGCATAATTAAGTGAGGTTCCGTAACATTCCGTAAGTCAAAAAGGGGATGATTATGTAATCCGCAAGGTTCCGTAACATTACGGAAAGAAAACAAGTATCGTTACGAAATTCGTAAGTTTCCGTAACTTTACGAAAAAAGAATCACCAAAAAACAGCAGAGGGGGGTGTACTTAGTAAAAATGGGGGTGCAAATAGCACCCAGGCCCACTTGGGCCCTCCGGAATATTCCTCCAGAAGGCGGTTGCTTCTGGAGGAAGCAACCCTGCTCGCCTGGGCGAGCTGAGCTCGCCTGGGTGAGCTGGGCGGCAACCACCTCCCCTAATCTTTGTCGGCCGCCCCATAATCTTTGTCATACTGACCCTGAGGTCATGTGACGTGCACCCTTGTATCATCCAGAGGCGGCGGGCCCGATGATACGCGGAGATACCTTACGGTTATTCGCACCCTTTTTGTCATCCAGAGGCGGCGGGCCTGATGACAAGCAGAGACCAAGTTTGGTCATTCTGCACCCTTGTATCATCCAGAGGCGGCGGGCCCGATGATACGCGGAGATACCTTACGGTTATCCGCACCCTTTTGTCATCCAGAGGCGGCGGGCCCGATGACAAGCAGAGACCAAGTTTGGTCATTCTGCACCCTTGTATCATCCAGAGGCGGCGGGCCCGATGATACGCGGAAATACCCGAGTGGTTATCCGTATAAACATTCTTTTGCTATCTGTAAGACAGAACGCTTGATAGCATGCAGAGACTGACATAGTCTTCTGCACCTTTTGTTCCTCCGGGAACAACAAGTCATTTACATGCGGAAATTTCATGGTTGCCCGCGACTCTCGTCAACCGAGAGGAGCGAAATTAGTGTCATACACTGATTTTCGGGGACCTTTGCTTGATGACATGCGACCATTCTTTGGTCCTTGTGAGATGCTTGGCATCCATCATTAGGCAATTTGTGAAATTCTAGGAACGACAAGTCATGGTCACCCGCGACTCTCGTCAACCGAGAGGAGCGAAATTAGTGTCATACACTGATTTTCGGGGACCTTTGCTTGATGACATGCGACCATTCTTTGGTCCTTGTGAGGTGCTTGGCACCCATCATTAGGCAAATTGTGAAATTTTGGGAACAACAAGTCATTTGCATGTGGAGATTTTATGGTCACCCGCGACTCTCGCCAAATCGAGAGGAACGAAATTAGTGTCTTATCTTTACTTTCCTTTTATCTCCAATAAAAGACAAGTAAAGAGGGGCAACTGTCATACCCTAATTTCGTCCGGGGACCTTTGCTCGATGACGTGCGACCATTCTTTGGTCCTCGTGAGGTGCTTGGCACCCATCATTAGGCAATTTGTGAAATTCCAGGACATGCCGAAAAACCAAAAAAAATATTGATGCACAATCCGTAAGTTTCCGTGACACACCGGAAATCAAATGGAAGCATCGTTGCATAATTAAGTGAGGTTCCGTAACATTCCATAAGTCAAAAAGGGGATGATTATGTAATCCGCAAGGTTCCGTAACATTACGGAAAGAAAACAAGTATCGTTACGAAATTCGTAAGTTTCCGTAACTTTACGAAAAAAGAATCATCAAAAAACAGCAGAGGGGGGTGTACTTAGTAAAAATGGGGGTGCAAATAGCACCCAGGCCCACTTGGGCCCTCCGGAATATTCCTCCAGAAGGCGGTTGCTTCTGGAGGAAGCAACCCTGCTCGCCTGGGCGAGCTGGGCGGCAACCACCTCCCCTATTTTGCTATAAATAGGGGAGGAAGTGAAGAAGGAAGGGGTTCAGCCCCTGAGGCACTTCTCTCTCTTTCGAATTTGCTTGGAAAAATTGTTTCCGTGAAAAAAATCTAAGCCGAGGCGCTTCCGAAACGTTTCCGTAACGTTTTCCGTGAGGAATCTCGCAAAGGTTTCAACCGTTCTTCGACGTTCTTCATTCGTTCTTCATCGTTCTTCGATCTTCAACGGGTAAGTACCTCGAACCAAGCTTTTCGATTCATTCTATGTACCCGTAGTGGTCCACATTGTGTTTCGTGCATTTTTATTCTCGTTTTGTTTAATTTTTATACCCCCTCTTGACGTGCTTAAGCCATTTTACTTAAGTCATTTCTCGCTTAACTTAAAAATAAAATAAATTTCCACCGAACGTTTGAATTGTATTATCCATTAACTTCGGTTAAAATAAATTCCGACCGTTCGGTCGTGCCGTAACCACGTTGGAAATCAAAAAGAGGTAAAAAATAATATAATAATAAAAAAAAACATCTTTTAGTAAAATAAAGCAGAAAATCAATCGGACGTTTTCTCTTTGGGATTTCTCATTCTTAATCGAATTGATTAATAACTAAAGTGAAACTAAGGCTAAAATCAACTCGCCTAGTCAAGCTCGTTCCTAAAAAATAGGTTTTTGAAGTTTGTCATTTCAATTTCTCACTAAGTAAAATGGATCATTTTTAAGGTCCAACGCCTTAAAATGATCACCACTTAAGTAAAAAAGAATCACTTGATAAGAAAGAACTACGTAGGTCTGAGTTCCTCATTGAGGATACGTAGGAGCAAAAGCCCCGCTTTTGTCGACCACCCCAAGAGATCGTTAATGGTCCAATGCCTTAACGTTTCTCTCCTTTCAAAAACAAGAGATCGTTAATGGTCCAACGCCTTAACGTTTCTCATCTTTCAAAATCAAAAGACCGTTTAATGGTCCAACACCTTAAATGACCTTTTGTTCAAATAAAAACATATTTTGCAAAAAAGACAAAAACAAACTTAACCAAACACTTTGTTCCGAAAGAACTACGTAGGTCTGATTTCCTCATCACAAATTGAGGAATACGTAGGAGCAAAGGGAAACACCCTTGTCGACCACAAAAAAGAAAAAAATATAAAAAGTGTATAAAGGATATAAAGAACATAAAAGGGAACATAAAAATCAAAGTCATGTTTGCACATTCGATTAAAGGCTGTCGTCCCTTGGGACGGGCGTGTGGGGTGCTAATACCTTCCCCGTGCGTAAATACAACTCCCGAACCTTTCACTAAAAAGTTCGTAGATCGCGTCTTTTCCGGTTTTTTCGACGTTTTCCTCAAATAAACGTTGGTGGCGACTCCGCGCGTATTCCTTTCGTGGAACACGCATCCCGCGAGTCACGCGTCGCCCTCCTGCCGAAGGGTAGGTTGCGACAGTTGGCGACTCCACTGGGGACTATTTTTTAGAGAGTTAGGCCATTTAATCTTGTGCAATGTTTTATCATGACTTTCTCCTTTGTTGGTTTCCCTTTATTTGTTTTATGTTCTTGTGTATATAAACTATTTTTTGCTTTTAGTGTGTTTTAGAATGTATGCATGAGGTAAATATTTATTCATTTGATGCACACAAACACTAACACTATTTGCACACACTGTGAGTGAAAAAGGGCCCTATACCCGGGTTCATGGGAACATAAGGAGTGGAGGTGAATCTGTGATCATGCTAGGTCTCCGACTTGCTTGATTACAGTGAACCCTCATCTAGAGCTTTTCTCTTTGAAAACTTATTGTTGCTAGTAGTCCCTACTGCTGCAATATGTTCTTCGAAGGGGATGATACTTCTAGAAACCATCAAGAGAGATATGACTACCTTGGGGATTATTGCTAAAAGCCTAGTTAGTTCTCTCCCTTATAGGTCCCTTAAATAGGGGCACGGAGCAAACACGCTGCGTGCCATTTTTCACACTGCCATGCATAAGTATCATATACCCGTTTGCTTATGTTCAGTGAATATTATCATACTATGTACATCCCCGTACTGTACCTTTCGCATGTGCATCATGTGTGGGTTCCATCTTAATCCCCTATCTTGGGCAAACCAACAGAGGGTCCGTGTCACCTTCTTGAATACATACGTTGGGCACTTTGCTACCCCAAGACGTTGTATCTAAGAAGGAGACAATTTCCCGAGCTCCCGTATTCATAAATTGCATCTGTGTCATATGCATTCCTTCATGCATTCATCCATTCCACCCATGATAGATGTCGGAGTTTTGATTCGCACTAGATTTTATTTCACTTTAGTAAAACATGGGATCAAGTCAAAAGCCTTCGCTTAAAAAGAGGTTTTATCAAGTCAAAATCAAGAGCTTAGAGGTCACCAGTTTACGAAAGTTGGGGAAATTAATGGGTCAACTTCAACGGCAAGCCTTCCGCAAAGCCTATGGTAAGCATTTGGGACCTAGCTAGGGTAGAAGTCTCCATGGAACCAATTGCCTCCCTCGCCCAGTATTATGATCAGCCGTTGAGGTGCTTCATCTTTGGGGACTTCCAGCTATCACCAATGGTGGAAGAATTTGAAGAGATCCTAGGATGTCCTCTAGGGGGAAGGAAACCATACCTCTTCTCAGGGTTCTATCCTCATTGGCCAGAATTTCTAAAAAAGTCCAAATCTCGGCGCAGGAATTAGACCGCCAAAGGCAAGTCGAAAATGGGGTGGTCGGAATACCGAGAAAATATTTGGAGGTAAAAGCAAGAATCTTGGCAGATAAAGGCGAGTGGACCCCATTCATAGATATTCTCACACTGTTGATTTTCGAGGGAGTCCTCTTTCCAAATGTGGATGGGTTGGTGGACCTGGCAGCGATCGACGTTTTTCTCGCCTATCATAACCACAAGGAAAGTCCGGTTGTCGCTATGCTAGCCGACCTATATGACACCTTCGACCGAAGATGTGAAGAAAGCAATGCAAGGATTGTTTGCTGTACTCCAGCTCTCTATGTGGGGCTGGTTTCACACCTTTTTCTCCAAGAAGGTAGGCCCGTCTATCCGCTACAAGGTTACCGCTCGTGCGTCGAAAAAGGAAAGGCGAATTGGGACCAACTCTTGGCTAGCATGGGGGGGCGTCTGTTAATTGGTTCCCTCGCTAGAAGGAAGGAAGAATCAGGATTCTATCTTCATGCGAAGGATGTCCAAATGTTCCCTTGATGGGAACAAGGGGTTGTATTAATTATAATCCCGTTCTCACCATAAGACAGCTTGGCTACCCCATGAGAGGAGCGCCATTAGACGAAAGCATCACGCCTTTCATCGCACGGGGTTTTAGTGACCACAACGCGAGGGTACTCCAAGGAGTTCGCAAGGCATGGGATGCGGCGTGAAGAAAGGACAGAGAGCTTAGGGGAAGCAGTAATGGGATCATCGGCGGCTATCATAAGTGGCTGAGAGTCCGAACACAAGGATTGGATTGGCTCCCAAATCTAAAGACTGTGAGGGACGATGAGGTTAAAGCTTCGGAAGAAAGTGATGAGGTACAAGCCCTAAAGGCAGAGCTTGAAAGAGCCCGAGTAGTCGAAGAGAAGTTCAAGTCCATAGCCATCAAAGTCTGAAAAGAGTATGATGAACTAAGGGACGTCAATATGGCCACCGCTGATGCCTTGGAACGAGAAACCAAGAAGGCCCAAAAGGAAGAACACGTGCCAGCAAAGTTTTGAGGGGCTTTATAGGGCAGCAATAGTAAGCTCAAGCTCCGAAGAGGTGAAAGGAATCATCACGGGTCAAAGGCATGATCTTGAAGGACGAGCTAAAGGCTTACCTTAGGTCGAAAAGAAATTTGTCCCAACAGTTAAGCGAGACTGAAGGGAATATGTGGGCCGTCATCGATGAGTGCAAAGAGAAGCTAAATCTAGCGGCGACTCACGAGCAAAGGCTAGAGGATGAGTACGCCAAGATATCAGCAGAAAGCGAAGCAAGGGAGAGGGTAATTGATTCATGGCACCAAGAGGCAACAATGTGGACGGACCGATTTGCTCTTACTTTGAACAGGAGTCAAGAACTTCCCCGATTGCTAGCCAAGGCCAAAGCAATGGCGGACACCTACTCCGCCCCCAAGAAGATCCACGGACTTCTCAGCTATTGTCAACATATGATAGACTTAATGGACCATATGATTAGAAACCGCTAGGAAGTTTGTATTGTCGCTCAGATCTTGACTAGTTATAACTTTTTGAATAAAATGAGTTTATCCCACGTTTTTACTCCAAAAATCAGTGCGAATCAAGTCACTCCCGCATTTTATCTCTAGCATGCATTGTATGTTGGTCTCGTCCTTTGTCACGGGAAGCCGGAAGGTCCATATCACCTTCTTAATTGTACACATGGGGCACTGCGCCCCCAAATGCACAAGTAAGAAGAGATAATTTTCCGGGCTCTCGTGTCCGTAAAATGCATTCATATCATGCATCGCATAAGCATCTCTTCATAACATCATAATGGACATATCCTGCATTTGTCCGTTATCATATTCCAGCCTCACATTTTGCATGAGTCATGGCATCATCATGCATATGCGTTCAACAAACTTTTTGATCTGCAAAATTGCATACCATTTGTTTTCATGTTTGCTCATCCTTGCGTTTTCCTCTACAAAACAAAAACAAAAAAGGGGGAAGCGTGAAACTTCACACTACATTCTTAGTTTCATGTGTTAGGCACCACGAGCCAACCATGTTGGGATCATAAACCCGTTTCACTTAAAAACAAAATAATTGAACATGGTACCTAATGCATGGTTAACTAGGAAATGGTGTTTCTTCGGGCATCTCAATTTCATAATTACATTTTCCGTGCATAAGCTTAAAGTATGCCCGAGTCATTCATCCCTATGAGATGTTGTTGAAGTATTGGCGATCAGAATTGCCATTCCTTGGATTATAGGGTTGAACCAAGCTCATGCTTTTACAAAAAGGTTCATCAAGTCAAGTTGAAATATGGAAGTAACCGTCTTGCAAAATTGGGGCAAAAGATGAATCGAGTCACATCACTGCTTCATCTACTGCCAAACATATTTAGGATTATTGATGTCCTTGTTACTTCCAGTTTCACCTTGACAAAGATGTCATGGACCATGTTGAAAATCTAAATTGATTCAACCCCATATCCTGCGTAAAAATTCGCAATACTTTAACTGTACATCATTCGCATACATCCATGCTTTTCATTGGTTGCATTGCTCATTGCATTCTTTCCTTGAAAAATAAAATAAAATAAAATAAAATGAACTTAATCATTGTTATCAAAAAGAAAAGGACACGCTTTACGGCGCACTTACCGAACTCGTGCTAGAGCTAGAGTAATGGGTGAAGTAGAGGAGGTGCAAGAGAAGATGAAGGCCGACATGGAGGCCATGAAAGAGAAAATGGCCACAATGATGGAGGCCATGATGAGCGTGAAGAAGATAATGGAAGCCAATGCGGTTGCAATTGCCGCTACCAGCGTTGTTGCTAAGGTGAACCCGACGTCCCCATCCGGCCTCAAGCAAATGAATCATCCAACCTCAAATATGGTAGGCAAAGATTTAGGAAGTACGGGCGGCCCCCATGATGTGCAAATTCAAAACGAGCACGCCTTCCCGTCATATGGCTTGCCTCTCAACTATACGCCACCCAATGTGGCGTACACTCCCAATAAGAGTGTCAATAACTCCACTCCTATACCCATTGAAAGCCAGCAACCCCAAACTGATCATGCACATGTCTCTTAAACTGTGGAAGAGACCCATGAAATTCCCCATCACAATCTAGCCGACTTCGAGCCTTGGCTCGGATATACCACTAAAGGGCAAGCAGTTGGTGGTATACCCCTACAAAACCCTTTGGAGGGCCCTCAGTATCACCCACAACTGCACCTCTTGCATTCCACAGCGGTTAAAAACCCTTATGACTATGGCAGGAATGGGAAAGTTGGATCATCTAGAGGAAAGGCTCAGGGCCATTGAAGGAGGTGAAGATTATGCCTTTGCTAACCTAGAAGAGTTGTTCCTAATACCCAAACATGGTCATTCCCAAGTTCAAGGTGCCGGACTTTGGCAAGTACAAGGGGACTACTCGCTCCAAGAACCATCTAAAGATATACTGTCGGAAGATGGGGGCATACGCAAAAGATGAGAAACTGCTGATACATTTTTCCGGAGAAAGTCTTACTAGGACAACTGTCGCCTGGTATACTAACTTAGGAACCTTCTTGAGTCCATTCTTGGAAGGACCTAATGGTTGCCTTCATTAAGCAGTGTCAGTACAATTCTGATATGGCTCCGGATAGGATGCAACTACAAAAAGTGTGCAAAAAGGGGGCACGAATCTTTCAAAGAATACGCCCAAAGATGGAGAGACTTGGCAACTCAAGTAGCACCCCCAAAAACAGAGAAAGAGATTATCACAATGATAGTAGAAACGTGACTGGTGTTCTACTATGAAAAAAAATGGTGGGTTACACACCTTCAAGTTTTACAGATTTGGTCTTCGCCAGCAAAAAGATCGAAGTGGATCCGAAAAGAGGCAAATTTGATCGTCCTACTAGGACGACTGAGAAAATTGGGGCAAATGAAGAGGGTGAGAAAGAGGGAGAAACCCATGCTGTGACTGCCATTCCTATACGGCCAAGTTTCCCACCAACCCAACAATGTCATTACTCAGCCAATAACAAACCTCCTCCTTACCCCACCACCCAGTTATCCACAAAGGCCATCCCTAAATCAACCACAAAGTCTGTCTACCGCACTTCCAATGACGAAGATCACCTTTAGCACAAACCGAAAAAAAAAAAAACACCAACAAAAAGGAATTTTGCAGCAAAAAGCCTGTAGGGTTCACCCCAAATTCCGTTGTCATATGCTAAACTTGATCCCATATCTACTTGATAATTCAATGGTAGCCATAACCCTAGCCAAGGTTCATCAACCTCCATTTCTCCGAGAATACGACTCGAACGCAATGTGTGCTTGTCACGGAGAAGCCTCGGGGCGTTCCATTGAGCATTGTAGGGCTCTGAAGCGTAAGGTGCAAGGTCTAATTGATGCGGGCTGGCTGAAATTTGAGGAGAATTGCATGTAAATCCTGACATTGACAAGAGATGCCACACATGGGGCAATTTTGAAAGCTGTTGTTAGGTGTCCCTAATGACTCATCAGGGTTTCCAAGTTTATGCCATTATTGTAAACCACAGCTACAATGTTAAATGAAATGGATAAAGTTGATATCTTTGTCCCTCATCCTCTCACAAACGCATGTTTGCTTATTCAACTTTCACGGAATGTGGGTGTAAGCCATTGGTCTGTTTGCTCAAGCAACCTGCGCTCCTGAGTGTTGACTTCCAAGACCGTTCAATCAAAGATTACTCATCTTGCACGTTGGTGGGGGTGCCGTAAAACAACGAGCAAAGTTCAAAACAAATAAGTTTCAAATAAAAAATAAGTTTCAAAATAAAAAAAAAATAAAAAAGGCATTTGATTGACTGTGTTTTCAAGTAAAAATATAGACGTTCATGTGACCTCATTTTGTCTTTTTAGAGAGAAGTGAGTTATCAAGAATAGGATGTTGGACAAATGGCCTCAGTTACCTTAAGAAAAAGGGGGTTGAATGACTATTCCCCAATTGAGCTATCAATCTCTCTTTTCGGATTAACAATGCACACAGGGATAACCCTTCCTTGTGTTCAGGAATCCTCTACAACAAGAGACCCACGGTCTCTTAATCCCTTTTCAGAAATAAGAAGAAGAGAAGAAGAGGTCTCTCGTAAAAGAGGTAGATTGTAAAATGAAGATCAATCAAAAATTCTTTATTGAATAAGCAAGTGGTTGACCAAGGAATCTTTTTGAGAGGATAAGACATTTCAGTTCAGAAAAACTCTTGATCTTTCGAGAGGATAAAACCGTTTGGGCAATAAAAACTCTCTTTAAAGCATTTGAATGGCCATTCATAAAACATTTGAATAGATATGTCTCTTGGAAATTATTTTCTGAAAATCCCCTCTGGTAATCAATTACAAGACTTATGTAATCGATTACAGGTTTCAAAAATTTGAATTAAAACATTTTCAACTACTGGTAATCGATTACCAGAGAGCAAATCTCAATTTGAAATGATAGAATTCTTTGGTCAAACCTTTGTTTGTTTCAATTTGGAAACTTCTTCCTAAGATTCTAGAGATCAACTTGATCATATATCTTGATTTTCTTGGATTCTTGTCTTGAATAAAACTTAGAAGCACTTGATCCTTTAGCATCATCAAGACATCAAAACATCTTGCTTCTACATAGGAGTCATTTGACTTAATCCATCAACTGAAAGATCCTTCAATTATTTCTCGTCCTTGGAAAATTCTTTTTGCAAGAATCAACTGCTTCTTTCATTCTTCCTCACTATGAGGTCGTGAAAACAAGACAACAATGGACTCTAAGCCCTACACTGGGGCAACGAAAGGCACCATACAAAACCTCAAGCGAACCTAGGGCAGATTAGAAGTATCTCACCCAATAGGTTCCCTCCTACAAGGTCATGACGAAAGGCAACGATTGATACCTCAAAGCCTTACACTGGGGCAATGAGGGGCACCGTGCATGAGCCTCAAGTGAACATAGGGCCGATCAAAAGTTCACACCCGTCGATGTTTTTAAACAAGAAAAAAAAGGGAGACAAGCCCTGGAATTTCAATAGATTGATTAATTATCAAACGACTCCATTCCCGTCACTCCAAAACGGTCAAGTGACTAAATCAAACAGAACATACACTCTGAGGGAGTTCCCAGAGAAATTTGCAAAAGATAGGATAAGGTCGCATGAATTATCACCTCTTTCAAAAGGACAGTCAATCTATGTTTCCAAAAAAAATCAAATCAAAATCAAAATCACAAATAGGAAAGAATGTCATGAACATTGTACAACTTCCATTACATTGCATTGTTCATATGAAGTCCGCATTACCAAATTCACGACAAAGGTTGCATGCACTGCATCCCTAAAAATCATGTTAACTGCATAGATTTCCTACATCTAATGTCCAAATCTTGTGGATTGGGATGACCGGCCCTCTCGATGAGTCGATCTCTTGCTTTCCATAAGGTGGACCCTTGGGTACTTGTACCTATCACTTTAGAGACTACACGTCCTTGCCAACAGAGGGTGCACGCCCTCACCTCAGAGGACTACATGTCCTCGCCTGAGAGGGCTACACGCCCTCACCTTGGGTACTAGTTACCCTCACCGTGAGAGGACTACACTCCTCGCCTTGAGAGGACTACACGTCCTCACCACCAGAGGTGCACGCCCTCACCTCCAGAGACATAAGTCTCGCCTTGAGAGGGCTACACGCCCTCACCTTGGGTACTAGTTACCCTCACCAGTAGAGGACTACACGTCCTCGCCTTGAGAGGACTACCGTCCTCACCATCAGAGGGCTGCACGCCCTCACTCCAGAGGACTATGTCCTCGCCTTGAGAGGGCTACACGCCCTCACCTTGGGATACACTAGTTACCCCTCACCATTGAGAGGACTAACACGTCTCGCCTTGAGAGACTACCTCCTCACCATCAAGGGCTGCACGCCCTCACCTCCAGAGGACTAATGTCCTCGCTTGAGAGGCTACACGCCCTCACCTTGGGTACTAGTTACCCTCACCGTTGAGAGGACTACACGTCCTCGCCTGTAGAGGACTACAGTCCTCACCATCAGAGGCTGCACGCCCTCACCATAGAGGACTACACTCCTCGCTTGAGAGGGCTACACGCCCTCACCTTGGGTACTAGTTACCCTCACCGTTGAGAGGACTACACGTCCTCGCCTTGAGAGGACTACACGTCCTCACCATCAGAGGGCTGCACGCCCTCACCTCAGAGGACTACATGTCCTCGCCTTGAGAGGGCTACCGCCCTCACCTTGGGTACTAGTTACCCTCACCGTTAGAGGACTACACGTCCTCGCCTTGAGAGGACTACACGTCCTCCCACAGAGGCTGCACCCCTCACCTCAGAGGACTACATGTCCTCGCCTTGAGAGGGCTGCACGCCCTCACCTTGGATACTAGTACCCTCACCGTTGAGAGGACTCACGTCCTCGCTGAGAGACTACACGTCCTCACCATCAGAGGGCTGCACGCCCTTACTTCAGAGGACTACATGTCCTCGCCTTGAGAGGCTACAGCCCTCACCTTGGGTACTAGTTACCCTCACCGTCAGAGGACTACACGTCCTCGCCTGAGAGGACTACACGTCCTCACCACCAGAGGGCTGCACGCCCTCACCTCCAGAGACTATAGTCCTCGCCTGAGAGGGCTACACGCCTCACCTTGGGTACTAGTTAC